>NC_056744.1:1242614839-1242617339 GCF_019279795.1 Protopterus annectens | reverse complement strand
CAGACTCCACACAGAAGGCACTCCAGCCGCGAATCGAACGGGAGAACCTCTTGCTGTGAGGCAACAATGCTACCGCTGCACCACCACGGCATTAAACTCGTACTAGCTCAACAAATCAAAATAAGAGAAAGCAGGATGCCATGCATTGAAACAGCATGGAAAACATTCAGAGAAAGGGTATGTGACTACAGTAAGAATGTATACTATATCTTTTAGAATAAATGTCAAACACGGATATTCTGTGTTGAGCAGGACTTTTATTCTGCAGTTTGGAAGTATAACCTGCCAAATTTCTGTGAAAATGTAAATTACCCATCTAAAAAAGACAAAGAAAAATGAGATGGTACACTACCTCTTACCTCCCAGTTTGTGAAAGTTAAATTCAAGGACCCATCTTCATCAAGTCACAATAGAGCTGACCATCAACTGACCCTGCAACATTCCTCTATACCAGTCCTGTTTATTACCTCAGCGCCTCCATTTAATTTTAGACAAACAACAACCAATACATTGAGACAACTACTTACAAAAGTGAAACATATCTGTGTCTATGAATAACCTATTTGTTGCTGCACCAGTCACAACAGAAGCCTAATATGCCTGTAGAAACTCTGAGGGCTGTAATTGGGATTCTTGGCAATGAAGAGTATGTACTATCTGTGACTGAGAGGCATCAGGGATGTGGGGGGTGCAGATCTCCCACATCAAATAGTACAAGGAGGTTGAATCTTCTACAAAACTGTTTGAAACATTTAACCGTGAGTTTCAAAATTCACTGTTTTTTTTTTTTATTTACTCTTCAAATCTCAGTTTATTTTTTGACATGTTAGGACTTGCAGTATTGGGTCTTGTACCTCTGATTAGAAGCAAAGCCTAATGGATGGAATTATTCCTATCTTATGGAAGGAAGATAAAATTGTTCCTTTAGTGACAGGAAAGGATAAACAAAACATGGAAAACTATTTACCTTTAAGCATCCTTAACCCCCTGGCTAAGGGTGTTGAAAAAGAGTTCACCTAATAATTGCCAACTTCTTTACCGTAACATATATTAATAAAAGGGCAGTATGGATTCAGAAATGGGCATACCACCTACTCAGCACTTGATAAGGTTATAGACTATGTGGAGAAAATCTTGTAGACTATGCATCCTCATGCTGTCATAAAGAACAGTACACTGCTGCTGTTTTGTCTTAATTTTTGAAGGCATTTGGTTTGGTGGTTCACAACCTATAAACTACCCATCTTAGAATATGATAGCTTCTTGCCACAGTATATTCCAACTCTCTCATGATAAAATACTATCTCTGCACATTACTTGTAGAACACAGGAGTACTACAGGCTGCATGCGTGCTCCCTTGTTATTTGTATTCTTTGAAAACAGCATGCAACAACTTATGGAAAGTCTACTTTCTTAGACCTTGCAGCTTATACCTAGTCATTTTTTTGTTTTTTTTGGACTGTATGAGTTTTTTTCTAGTCTGCCTGCCAACTGTTGAGCATCTTCCCACTGGACTCAATCCCATTCATTCCTTAGAGGTGGGGAATCTTTCCTTCAGAACCCCTAGGACAGGAGCCATCTGGAAGGGGTCATCATTCAAACAACTTTCAGAGATTCTGTATTTTTGCTGGCATTCTGGCTATGAGAGAATTTGTTTGAATGGCAATAATCCCTCCCCTTGGTTGCTGCCATGGGCATTAAGGATATACTGATCAGACTACACTCACTTCCAAAATGTATTCAGACTCTCCTTGCCAAAATAACTTGGTAATTTATGTGGACAAGACTCACCAATATAATGTTGTACATAGCAGCCATTATTTACTGAACGTACGCAATCCTGCTGCTGGGCCGTCCTTGCTGCAACCTCTTTGCATCCCCGACCAACTATAATACATCATTTTTTTTCCTTTTTGCAGCTGATGAACACTGTGCCCGAAATTGTGTTTTGTGCACATAGTGAATACACAGGCTTAAGGAGCAGCAGTGGGAGTGAAGTATGTATTATCACTTTTCACCATTATTTCTCCAGGAATACTATTAGCATATTTTAAATCTTCAGGTTTAGATGTGTGGGAGTGAAGTATGTATTATCACTTTTCACCATTATTTCTCCAGGAATACTATTAGCATATTTTAAATCTTCAGGTTTAGATGTGTAGTTGTATGACATTCAGCCAGGCTAATATTTATGTCAGACTTCCCATAATGCATTTGAATGTTAAGTGTAATACTTAGTGATTTATTGTGAATAACATTAATGTATAGATACTTTTAAGTGGAATGTTGTCTTAGGAATTATCAACATGAGTTTTTTATTAATTTGAGTTTATGCAAAGTTTGTTTGCACAACCTAAATAAAAGCTGTGTTCAACTGGCACATTGACTGTAAGTTTTTTTTTGTTTGTTTAGGTTGTTTGTTGTTTGAATGGTTGGATATTGTAATTGTTTATTCAATTTTGTGTAGTGCATCACTTATTTTTTCTGTTATTGCAAGAC
>NC_056744.1:1242588904-1242614339 GCF_019279795.1 Protopterus annectens | reverse complement strand
GTGTTTTAGAAAAAAGGGATTTCTCAAAATTTTTAAGTGTTGCATGTTAGAGTGGTGTGGCTTATTTGTGTTAGAACTTACTGATATATGTCATTGCCATGTACATGTGTGTTTTGCATGCATACTGAAGGCTGTTATATCACTCAATGTATAAATTCTAACAGAAGCATGTTTGATAAAATGAGTACGGCCTGCCCTGTAAAATACCAGAGTAACATAATGACAACATATGATGGGGACACTGGCCCATACAAGGCCTTCTATTCATATCATCAATATATGAATATAATGACATTTACAATTCTGCATAATCATGACAGTACACTTGCTATTATCACAAGTTTGTGTTTTTTGTTCTACAAAGTATAAAGAAACCTTATGGGCCGTATCTTCTGACAATTAAGTTGCAATGACAAATGGACTCAACTGTGACACCCCTTGAGCAAACATTTCACATGTCCTGTTTCATACATTTGATGTTCATTACATATCATATACTGTCTTTACAATTATGTTGGTGCACATCCAATTGTGTTTTATTACAGACATGTTTGGCATATGACTGTAATTTATGCTAAATGCCATTTTGTAAATTAGTATGGATTGGATTTATGCCAGACATCAGATAATGGCGTTAGAGTTAGTTAATGTTAGGCAGTAGAGTAACACCACTTACATAATAGCTATAACATGTAGATTGACTAAGTTTGCATGAAACTTTATTTATTCATTGATTTTAGGTAAATAACTATTATGTATGTATATATAATGTTTTTTTTTTCTTGTGTTGAACTTTGACCGAGCATGGAACACATGCTGGCTCACTAATTGGACAACAACAACATGCCAGACCACTGCCAGCAAAGTCAGATTGCAAGGACCAGGGTGATAACCATGATGGAGATAGTGATGGCAATGGATCATAGCATAGATAATTTGAGGGAACCTATGCATGGGATAAAGCATTAACAATATTAATGCCCCTAAGAGTTGACCCATTTTGGAATTTGGAAACTTGTGTGGACAGTGACCTAACTTTTGACACATGGCATTGTTCTTGTGATTCAGAGTAGAAGACTTCCACCACCATGACAGGCAGACAATTTTCAGAACCAGACATGGGACATAGTGACAGACGTGTTCCATATGCAGATGAAGAACCTGATGGATAACTTCTTTCAGGACATGGCAGTAGCCATGCATGATTCCGTCTGGGAGATCACTAGAGAAATCTCTTGTGATGTTCAAACCCATCAGGGTCATCCCACAGGACCATAAATATTGTCTGTGTGATCCACTTTTGTAATGCTGCCACCAAGGTGTTTTCCATATTCAAATATTTACGGACTAGGCACAATTGTCCAGACAATTCACATTGCTGTCATGCTTTTCTGGCATATGTCGTACTATACACTGCACATATCATGTCATACATGGCTTTATCTTGTTGCTGCAGTGTGACACACACAACCAAATGGCACATAAGTTACCATTATTATTTACAAGATCATCACATGCTGCCATTACTGCATGCATTGCTGCATATGGGCAAGGGTGCTACTCCTTCAGGTTTTATATGTGTGTGCTCCTGTGCACGCAGTGCAGCATAATATTGTTATGTCCAATTTACTCTGGTCCTGTATGTGATATGACTGTTGCAGTAAGCATAACACAAATAGGACAAAATTCTTCTGCTTGTGTTGTTGCAGTATATACTTAAGAGGGATGACAGCAACTCACATACTACATTATTTTATTATTGGATGGCACAGTGGTATAGCGGTTAATGTTGTTGCCTCACAGCAAGAGGCTCTCTGGTTTGATTGTCAGCAGGGGTGCCTTCTGTGTGGAATCTGCATATCTTCCCTGTGTTCGTGTGGGTTTCCTCTGGGTTCTCCAGTTTCCTCGCATGTTTACAAAGACATGCATCTGGACGGTTTCTCATCAGGACTCTGCTGAAAATAGGCTCTTTCCTAGTCAGACTTTCCCAGCAAACAAATGTTAAATAAATAAATTTTCATTCTTCTCACATAACACAGTGAGGTTGGTGAAGTGTGTTTATTTGCACATATTATCCATTTGTATGCATTGCACCCATTTATGTATTGCTTGTTGATGTCTTATGTCTGTTCAACACTATAACATGTTCATGATTTTATGTAACATTCTTTGGTCATGCTGTCCCACTGGCACAATGACCTTGTGTATGGCATGTACTGGCAAATATTACGCCATTATTTTAGAGTAATGTACCTGCTACATATGACCATGTATCCTTGACATACTGCTTTGACATTCACTGGTCTCTTAGTGAATATACAAATGTGATGCTTTTTTAGCATCATTCATGACTCCCTAGTTTGTCCATGTCTTGCTTATGTCAATAGCCAGCCTTTTTGATAATAACTTACATTAGGATATATGCTCATGGATTTGCATACATGTCCATGTGTATGCATTTGTAGTACATATGTACTGATTTACATGCATGTACATGTGTATGGCTGTAATATGATGAACACCAAAATGTCCTTATAATATGTGACTGGTTACATGCACTTATTCTAGTTTTCTGTGCTGTACTTACAGACACAGGACTGTTGTTTGATCAGACCTATCCATGTACGGTGATATTTATATCAATAACAGTGGCTGTGTTAACTGTTGTATTTTGTTTGCATGGCAGTCTATATATGTATGTGATAAACCTGCTTTTTGTGTGTACTTGTGCCATTTGCTGCTTAATTGTTCCACATCACTGGGTTGTTTGTGTCATTTATACACAGACATGTTTATGGCCATCCCCAATGTAATATACCCATTTGTCAGACTTATGCCATTTGCTTCAGTGTACCTTGTGAGGACTTGCAGTCCATCTTGTGTTGTGGGCATATGCATGTGCACTGTGTCTCCTTAGCTAGGGTTGTCCGCTTTAATCTGTGCCTTCTTTCTCTTGCTGGCATGTTTTCACTGATGTGGGCCTGTGCTATCCATTTTCTTTCCCCTTATAGCTTTGGCCTACATGTTTCAAATGTACAATGTTATGTGTATGTTTATCTTCCTGTATGGTATCATTGCTGTACTATATATGTACTGGTACAATATTAGCTTGTGCCAACATGTTGGGTGTCATAAACATTCCATCAGTGTTTATGTTGTATATGTGTTGAGCATTACCCAGGTATTTATTTTCTTCCTGCCAATGCGCAGACTTACTTTCCTTAACTTTCATTAATCATATATACATCACCATTTACTTCATATTCTATGTCATTGGTATGGGTAGGTGTGATGAACCTTCTTTTTGATTGGATTATGTTATGGCATTGCATGTTACCCATATACATTATATCCCTAACAACCCATGTGTTGCCTCTGGCATGGCATATGTCTTTATTATTTAATTATTACACAGCCACATTAAATTTTTTGCGTGGTACTGCTGTTTGACACTGTGCTTGGTTGTTTGCCTATCTCATGGAGGGTTAGAGGTTTTAGTCTGCCTTCCACTTGTCTGTGTTTGCTCATTATTGCTGTTACTTGGCTTACACTTGCAGGGCTGACAGCCTAGGGGATGACTGTATTCAGTATCCACTGTGTATTGCAATGATGGCAGTTTCCACTTAGTGTTCTCTGACACACACACCTACTATTGCCCATACTTATTCTGGCATGACTATCACACAGTTTTCAACATCTCATCAATGATTTGTGCATTGGTACATATGTATTTTTGCACTGCACCATGGTTGGTATGCATCCCCACCCTGTTGTCAGTTTTCCTTCTCCATGTTGTACAGTCTATAGACGTGCTGTCTGTGTACTTTACCTATCCTTTATGTGTACTTACACTCTGTCATGTCTTGTGATATTTGTTATATGTTTTTTCCTGCTCTTTTGCCCTCCTCCTCTTTCCATGTCTTTTCCATTCATTCTATTCTCCTCAAAAAAGTGGGGCATATTCCCTCCACCCAAAAAAATTGCCTTTACTTCTGATCTTCCTATTCCATCATACCTCTTCTTTGTCCCTCTTCTTCACTGTCACCCCACATCTGCTTTTCTATCCCCCCATTTCCTCAGGGGTGTGCATTATTTGTGTTTCCCACATGTATCCTGCACCCATGTCAGTTAATGTTAGATGGCGATGAGGCCATGATCGCCCTTTGCCTTACTTAATATTTGTATTAGAATTTTTGTGGTTTATATCAGATTCTGCAAATTGTGATGGATGTATTTATATATATCCATCTATGTCTTACAATAATATCTGTAATTGTTTCTGGCTGTCACTTTTTGGACATAACGGCTGATGCACATTTGTTTTTAGTTAGTTTTTTCCATCTATTACTGAAAGTTCCATGGGGTTGTATACCTTACATAGATGTGAATGGACAATGCATATACATATATAACTTTAGTTATTGATATTTGTTTACTGGGATAGTCCTAGAGTTTTCCTGGAATACACATTTGACATGACTGAGTGTGGCTGTACTCATGTTGATAGTATATCTGCCTTACACTGAGTTATTCTCTGTAGACTGGGACATATTTGCATATCATAGGATCATAAGAGGTTGCTAGGCTAACTGCCCCAGGGGCCTTACAAGCCTAGCCAAATTCAGCCCATGTTCCCAAGGGTGTCTGGTTTAAGTAGACACTAAAATCAGCACCTATTGCCCTTGTCCAAGAGGGGCACATGTGGAACCCCAGGGTGAATTTCCAGTTTCCCATATAATCATCCAAACTGCACTTAAATAGGGCCAAAGAGGGGCTTTGTTTAACATGAAAAGGAAGCTTTTTCCAAAGATGGGGAAACCTCTATGAGACAGACAAATCTGTCTCTCCATCAAGTTCTGTTGAGTGTCACAGGTCCTTTGAGCGAGTGACCCATGTGCCATTTGACTTGCGAATGTGCAGCATTTTCATTAAAGCTGGGTCAGAGATTGCCTAGATGCATGGCACAGGTCACCTCTGAGCAGTCTGTATGACACAACATAAAGTGACAATGACTTCAGTCTGTCCATGTAAAACAGATCTTGAAGACCCTGAATTATTTTTGTAAGGAACCTTTGTGGTCTTACTTGGTTAGCCACAATTCCTGAGTGTTACTTGGTGCAATCCATTGGATTCCATGATCTTTATGGAATCTGACCTCAAGAGAGCATTTTGAGTAATTGAAAAACATACTTCTTTAAAAGAGCAGCTACTTGCTTACAAAATTATTTCACTAATAAATCATTTAATACTTCTATTAGTAGGACATAAGACTCTCTTATTGTTGCTGTTAGTATGGAAATATAGTAGATTATACACTAATTTAGGTAGTGAGGCATTGTGGATACAGTGTTTCATGATCTCATGGCAGGAATTTTCAGCTTCAAAAATTTTTTTCAAGGGGGTGAAGACTATTGAAAAAAATACCAAAGTAGCACACATTGACTAAAACATGTTATAACTGGTGCCGCACTGTATAAAGTTAAGAAATTCAATCTATCGCTTAGGGTTTTTTATTTACATTTATTATGGAAAATGCAGGAATATATATTAAAAAGAATCATAGTTTGTTCCAATATATAATGGTGTTTCAAATGCAGTATTTTTTTTTATTTGTTACCTGGTGTGATGGTATGGCCTAGTGCCAGCATAGCCAGCTGGAGTTATGTAAAGAATGATATGTCCTTTGAATATCAAGCTGATTTATACAAGATGCTTGCGTTACAAATGTATTAGGTTCATAGGCTCATAGGTGTGTACTAGGCTAATCGCCCTGGAGCCTTTACAAGCCTAGCCCATAGGATTACCCTGGCATCATGCCACCCGACCTTAGTTTCCAGTGGCTCTACTTGACAGAGGCAGATCCTGGGGTGAATTTTCTATTTCCCATCCACTCATCAAGATTTCTCTTGAAGAAGGCCAGTGATGTGCTCTGTTTGACATGTATGGGAAGTCTATTCCATAGCATGGACAGTCTCTGGGTTATGAACCTGTCCCTCCAGCATGTTCTGTTGATGAGGTTGAGATCTCTGGAGCATGTGGTGCGGAGGGATTGGGAATTCTTTAGATGTAGCATTTCTAACAGAGCTGGGACAGACATGGCTTTGTAAATCAAGCAGAGATCGCCTCTAAGTAGATGATATGAGATAGAGAATAGTTGGAGTTTTTTGAGTCTGTCCATATCGGACAAGTGTTAAAGGCCTAGGATCCTCTTTGTGAGATACTTTTGCAGCCTCTCCAGTTGTTGCAGGTGTCTAGTGAGGTACATGCCAAATGGGGCATTGTACTCAATGATTCGCCTAATGAGGGAAGAGTAGAGGGAGACAATGACCTCTTTCTTCCTGGATGCAAAATCCTTTGTAATGAGATGTGCCACATACAAGGATTAGAACTATATGGCATTTGAATATTACATTTTGTACAAATGCTTGTTACAAATGTATTAAAACTGTATGACATTTGAATGTCAAACTGGTTTGTACAGATGCTTATGTTACAAATGTATTAGAACTGTATGACATTTGAATATCAGAATGTGTTTGTAAAGTTGCTAGTATCAAAAAATATATCAACAATGGGTCCTGCTGGACTGAGAAGAAATATACCTGTTAGACTGTATGTATGTATGCTAACAAAGGACACTGGAAGAGAAGCTGCTAATCTCAGTTCAGTTTTGGAAAATCCTTGAAATTAAATTAGCTATTAAGCCATAACCATGGCACCCCACTGTGCTGAATAGGAGTGGAGATGGTAGGTCTGAAAGAAGCCTTTGTTCATTAGCTCAGTAAAAAGAGGGGAGGCTCCAGGGCACTGCCATAAACATTTAGATGTGTATTTTAGCAAGTCTATGCTAAACTCCTGTCTCAGCTTCAAAGGGGAAGTGTGGCAACAAGAGTCAAATGACCAGATGTGATGTCATCTGGTAGCCAGCCTAGAGATGATATTTATATGAGTGATTGATCTCAGTGCTCAGTATTGAGTATTCGGTCTTGGGCCTGACAACAAGAAGAACCATTCACCACATCATCTACCTTGCTGTATTAAGTAAGTAGAGAAGAGTAATTCTTCTAGATTCAGTCAGGAAAATATAGCGAAGCTTAGTTTAGATATTGTTTTTCTTTATTTGTCTGAGTCTGTCCATCAATATTATACGTTCATAAGTGTTTACTTTCAATATTTTCTGTGATTTTAACTCTGTGGTTTACTGTAAAATATATATTCAGTATTTTCATGTCCTTTTATTGTTTATTATTAAATATATTTAAAACTTTACTGTGGCTGGTCCTTTTAGAATATATTTAACCTTTGAGAATGCTTACACTGAGCGCTTGTATTTATTTGGTGGCACTGTGTGGGCCACTCCTGACAGCCTAGCTTTCTTGGTCAACTAGTACCATTTGTATTAGTATTAATATTGCGCAGTATAATTGGACATCCTTTGTTAAGGGCAATAGAGTAGCTGATTGTGGCATGTCTGATGGCAGTGATAAGTACCTTATAGTCTGGGCAGAAGGGGGAATAGTGGATAAATCGGTGCCAGATTTTCCCAGGTGTGTGTGTGTGTGTGTGTGTGTGTGTGTGTGTGTGTGTGTGTGTGTGTGTGTGTGTCAGCTTCCTGGAGCAGAGACATGAAGCACTGCTTTTACAGAGAGGGTGCTGGAGAACTTGGCATGGACACTCAGCTGAGGACTTAACCCTATAGCTTTGCTAGTGGGGATCCTTATTGGGGCCTCAGAGAGAGACAGATATAAAGAAATCCAGACCCCAGGCTGACTGTGTTCCCTGTGTGCTTTTAAGGGAAATTGTACTTGGATTAGAGAGTTGCATCTAAAAATACTGTGTGTATCTATTTCTGTCAAAGTGAATGTTCTCCGCAGGTGTCAGTGGTGAGGACTGAGGCTCCTTGATCACTGGCCCAGAAAGGGGACGTTACACCTGGGTAAAGCTACCAGGCATAAGTGCTTCTTTTTACTAGAGATCCAGGAGTTCAGTGTGGTAAAATGACTTGCTCTGAGTCGCATACTAGGCAGGTAGAGATGGAGTAGAACATAGACCTACAGGAAAACCTCTGCTACTGAAATGTATTGAATCCTTCACTCTACCAGCTCTGTATCTTTAAATGAGAGCAATGTTCTCCAGATTCAGGAAATCTCCATAGATTTTCTTCTGCGTTTTCACACTGTCCCCACCAAACTCCATCCAAGAATATAACTGTATTGTGGGGGAAATATTTCTATAATCCTGTGATCCTTTCAGCTATGTTTTTAAAACTAGATATTCTGGGAAGGGTTATCCTTAGAAAAGTGGCATGAGTGGAGGGACCAGGCAATTGCACTCCGGCATGTTTCCCAAGATGCCTCCACTAAAAAGGAAAAAAAAATTAAAATGTCACATGAAACAGAGATATCAGGACAGGCAGTGTCTACTGTTAATGGTATCCTCCCATACCTCTGGTAAAGAGGTGAAGAAAGATGTGCTTTGTTGGGTTTCCTATATAAATGCAGTGGAATATACAGCTGCACAGTGGTCATATCTTGTAAAACAATACATAGTTTTCCAATTCTTATCTCAGCCTGCCAGTCATCTACTGCTGCTGCCGATGCTGCTTGAAACACATTGTTCCCTAAGCCTGTTCCTGTAGCTGGAAGCTCCACTTACAGGTGTAAGATCAGGTTTCTCTTAAATGTAGTTTGTTTAATATAATAAACAGTATTATCTTTAAATAGACCTAGAAATGCAGCAATATTAAAGCAGCCCTATATCTTCGTTTTATAGTTTACATTTTACATGCAGTTTCAATAGAAAGAAATGTTTCAGGAAAGGATACAAATGAATAACCTTTGGTCAAGAATATTGATGAGAATAAAACATGCTAACAGAATGTGCAGTACATTGAGTACAAACAGATCTTGTGTAGATGGTATGATGCCTGGGAACCAAGGTTAAAGAGGTGTGCAGACGTTTTAGGAAATTTACAGGGTATTACTAGAAGAGATACTTCAGAGACGGAAGTCAGCAAATAAGTTCAGACTGATATGCAGAAGGTCATTGCAGTGCAGTCCACAGAAGTTCAGTACAGACACTCGAGAGTGAGTGCAGAAGCCAGGTCAAATATCCATCATTTCAGAATATTAATTCTAACATTCAGGAAAAAAGGAATAATTCTGATTACAGACTTTCCAGACAGTATAATGAGTGCAGAAGCTTCGGATATAATAATCCAGTCTCTTTCAGTTTATCACCACTATTATCAGAGTTGGTGTAAGATTTGATTTGGATATTGTTGACATCTACCTCCACTGTATGCTGCTGCTACATAATAAACCACCTTCATCATGTCTTGTGTGCAGACTTTTATACTGGAAGGTAAAAGAAGATTTGGCACACATAGGAGAGACTGGCACTTGTACAGCACAATTCTTGGGTAATTAGAAGACAAAGACATTCATTCTAGTCATTCCAGTTCATTACAGTTTCATAAAGTCCTTTCAATTCTTATAATGGTAAGTCCTCATCAATGGGGGCAATACTTATGGTTAAAGTGAGTCTAAAACCCCAAAGCAGCCTTGCAAATTTACAGTTGTTCATTAACAGACAGACTATGTGCGTTTTACATAACAACAGAGTTCCTTCAAGACATTACTTCAGAAAATTTCTAATAAAATACTGAAGACCTTCAGACTCTTCAAGGTACCAGTGTAAAGGACATTATCCAGTTAAGAGCAATGCATTGGAAAACTTCACCGTCCATAAAGCAGACAACAGATCTTCAAGTTAATCCTTACAAGAGGGAGTTCAAAGAAGCTAAGAGACACCTGGCCAGTGGCTCAGTGCCCCATCATTTTTCCTTATGTGAGCATTCAATTTTATTACATTTTTCTAGCTAAATAAGACAGTAAATCTCAGAAAGTTTAAATACATCAGTAAATGTAAACTGTATAGCTATTTCAGACAATACTTCTACAATAGAGGCACCAGTAAATGAGTGATTTAAAGTTATAAATTGGGTAAAGCAGACTAAACAATGTGTTCCAGAAATGTTCCTTTAAATGTGAATATTATTAGTTCAGGAATGTTAGATCTTTCTAGATGCAAAAGGGTTAAAACACAGAAGTGAACTGTAATGAGTGAGGTAACAGACACACTTTCTCAGGATTCTCAGTATGAATCTGTTGTTTACAGAAACAACAGTATATTCAGCTTCTAATGTCAATATGGTTCCAGACTTAAATGCCATGCAAATTGTAACAAATTCCAGTTTACAGTTTTCAGAAATCAGTATAAATACCGTGGTGGTGCAGTGGTTAGCATTGTCACCTCACAGCTAGAGGTTCTCTGGTATGATTCCCGTCTGGAGCGCCTTCTGTGCGGTGTCTGCATGTCCTCCCTGCAGTCTAGTAAGCTTTAAAAAAAGACATGCAGGTAATTGTGTGTGTTTACCTTCTGTGAAGATTGGGTGCCAGGCTGCCAACTCAACACTTTAAAAATCCGCTGTCAATCAGTAGCGGACCAGTGATCCGCTGTGGCGACCCCTAACCTGGAAGAGCTGAAAGACTTTAGTGCACATACAACAGCACATGTAATTCAAAATGCAGAGTTAAGTTGCAGTACTGAAAATACTGATCAGCCTGGTGTAAGCTTACCCAGTGTACGTGATTCTAGCTTGTTGTTTTCAGAAATCAGTACGAATATTGCACTGAGGGGTTATAAGAGGGATCAGAGTGGAGGTGTATCTGTCTACATAAAGGATAAGCACACCACAAGACTAGTCAAACAGTATGATGTGCTTGAGCTACTGCATGCAACTAACCATAGGAAAAATCCTGTACCATATCATTGCTAGTTACAGGTATCCCACCATGAACCAGGAATTACTAGAATCACTTACCATTTAACTCAATACCACACTCATGGGTGATTTCAACTACCCCCTCCATTAACTGGGAAGCATGCATGATCACTAACAAGCTCAAAGATTTCTAGACTCTGTCAAAGCAAATGCCCTGGAGCAGCTAGTCTTTTCTCCCACTAGGGGTAGAAATATTCTGGACAGAGGCAGAGCATTGCACCACCCCCTCGTTGGTTCGATCAAATTACAAAGCAGTCTCCCTTGAAATAAATGTAAAACTAGAATCCCCACCTAACCCCAAAACCTTCAAGGAATTTTCTAAGGCAAACTACTACCTATTAAGTGATGTACAGGCATAAACAACAGTCCTGTATTAATATATAAACAGCTGCATAGAAACAGCAGTACAAGACTGAAATAAGCTTAAAACAAACTGTAAAAACAAGCCACCCTGGTGGTCCCTGGTATAAATAGGTTGTACAACAAAATAAAAAAAATCCTGTCTACAAGTAAGAGAGAATGTGTACAATGGAGCAAAAATGTCCTTATTAGTCTAAACAAGCAAATCAGGGGGCTAGTCATGTCTTCAAAAGCAACTTTTGAGGCAAAATAGCTTTCCAAGTACCAAGCAAAGGAAAACGATAAGGCATTTTTCAGTTACATCTGCAGTCTTAAGGGCAATACCCAACAATATGTGGAGTTAGTTGCAGATGGCATCATCTACACCCATCCACAAGATATACCTTATCTGTTGACTGAAATTCAGCACAAATTTCATCTCCCCATCACCTTTGGTTACCCCCCCAAGATATACCCTCCACCATTCCTGTATCAGTTATCACCAAAGAACAGGTCACCACTGTGCTCTCTAGAGCTAACACATGGCTTTGCTGGGTCCCAGCAATATCACAATATTCCTCTTAAATAGCTTGAAACATGACCTATCAGTCCAACTTGGATCTCAGGTTAACCGCAGGCTCCAGACTGTCTTTGTCCACATAGAGTGAAGGACAGCAACAGTCATCCCTGTGCATAAAGGGGGGCCATCAATAGACCTAGGAAATTGTAGATCCATAAGTTTAACCAGTCTGATAAGCAAAGCCATGGAAAGAATAATCATGGACCTGATAAATAACATAGGAAATCTCCTAACAATGGAGCCAAACCAGTTCAGCTTTGTTAAGGGCAGGTCATGCCTGCTCAATCTAGTGTATTTCCTTGAGAAAGTCACTAGGGCCATGGATGAGGGTAAAGCAGTGTTACTGCTTACCTTGACTTGGCTAAGGCATTTGACACAACTCCTCACTCCGGTATTACAAATAAACTCACAGAACTGGGCATAAATCTCTGTGTCACCAGATGGATAGCCAAATGGCACACAGACAGGGTACATTTTGTTAGAGTGGAAGAATCCTGATGCACAAGAGGCCATTTACTAGTGGTGTGCCACAGGGCTCAGTGCTGGGACCTCTCCTGTTCACAGTATACTTCTCTAAGTCAAGGCTAATGTAGAAGGCCTTTGGCTGACCAAAGTTTAGGGGCATTCATTCCAGTCATGCCAGTTCATTACAGTTTCATGTAGTCCTTTCATTTCTTACATAGGCCCACTGTAGTATTGTGGGAATAACAATGGTTTGCTTGTGTCTTTCGGCTTTTCCTGGTTAGGGGTCGCCACAGTGGAACTCCAGTCCGCTAATGATTGGCAGTAGATTTTTACGTACTGGCTTGCCAGGCCTAAAGCACATCCTTCAGCAAAGGAACGCCCATTCACGCATGTCGCCACACAGAAGTCTAACTGTGAGGCGACAATGCTACCGCAGCACCACGCTTTCATATTACAGATGTCTGGCAGATGAAGTTCTGAGTAAGGCTAACATATACAAACCTATTGTAATATTTTTGGCACGAATAACAGGTAGTTTTTACACACTGCCATTATGAACATCTGGCCCTTCTCACTTCCCATGGTTATGCTTTCTGTCCCCCTCTTCACCTTTTTGTCATCCAGTTGTGTAATGTCTGCCAGCAGGCTAATCTACATATAACATCCATAAGACAACAACTGAACTTCCTGTGCTGATTGGACAGCACTGAATTATGCCACAGTCCTTCCTCATCACTGCCTGCCAACCAGTAGCCCCACTGTAATCAGTCAGCCTGGCTCATTTGTTCCCTCATAAGGGTGACAGCCAATCACAGAAGTTAGGTTTCTAGATACCATCAGGGATTTTCCTGGTATGTACCGAACTCCTTTCCTGGCATTTGATCTACATATTCTCAAATGTCACAGTAAGCAAAGATGTCTTAGAATGCTGTATAAATAAATAGAGAAACTAATTATAAAATTGCAGATATTATAACTGCTATGACAAATAGAATTAAAAGCTTAGATTATTTGAATTTAGACTGTATACTTAGTGGTATCCTATAGAGAATCAACAAAAACTTAACTAAACCAACATCAGTCATGGTAAGCAATATTTTAGTATGTGAAAATACACCTGATAAAAGGGTTGTCACGTCCATTCCAAAGAATTTTAGACCTGTAAACTTATGTTTATGTAAAGTCACAGAGAATGTCACAATGGAGATTACACAAGATGACACAGTGGACCTAATCATGCTAGATATGGAACAATATTGGTTTACTAAGGGGAAAACTTGCCTTTTAAATATTGTGGTAGTCTATGAAGGGGTATGACCAGTACTTGAGAAAGGACTGTTGCTGCATGCTGCTTATCCTGACCTTAGTAACACTAGTCTATAAAAGGGAATCATCAACAAATTAAATACTGCTTGCTGTAATCTTGCTAGCACTATACCACAAGAATGAATTATTAGCAGATTAACATCATTACATGTGAATTATGCATAGCTCAGTATATAAAACAGTGGCTAAGCAATAGGACAAAATAAGTCTGTATGACAGGTTACATGTCTATCACAGATGGTGATTACCAGTGGGATCCCCAAGATTCTCTAAACTCTCTAACGAGATCACAAAGACCCCTTTTTTTCAGACTACTCTACTCCGACAAAAAGTGGGAGATTGACTCTGGATAACTAATATATCGATGGCTGCAAACAAAATTGTATAATTGCTTCAATAAAAGATGTTAAATGTCTGCAAGACAGTCTACAAAAAGAACATACAGTTTACAGTAATGGCCTTACCTGTCATGTCAATAAATGCAGAGCTGTAGTTAAGTAATTTGATGCCCTTGCCCAGGCCAATGTGGAAAACCAAATGAGGGCCTTAACTCAAGTCTCTGGGAAAAAAATGTCAATTCATCTTGAACTGCAGTGAGTAGTTCCTTGATGTAGTCTAGCAATGCTCCTTGGTACTCTTTTTTAGCAGGAGCCTGAAACTATTGCAGTGACCTTTGCTAATCTTTAACAAAAAAGCTCCTTGTTAACAATTCAGAAAAAAACTCTGAATGGAATTTAAACAACAATGAGCAACATATGAATACAGTAACTTAATTGTTTTACCACTGCAGGTAGCTTAGTCCAAGGACAGAGTGAGAAGTGATCAGTGTTTGCACTAAAGTGCCAGTTATTCCCTCTAACTCTTGCTATATGTTTGATTAAATGTAACAAGTGTAAACTCATGAAATTTGAAAACAAAGACATACATTTATGAATCCAACAGCTAAATCAAAATACTTATTTGGAGAATTGCTGTTTGCATGCACTATTATACCTACAATATGTACACTGTTGTTAAAGATCTAGGGGTAATGGTAACAGTTGTTTATACTTTGGCTATCTATTAAAGTCAGAAAAACAGAAGATTGGATTCTGAAACAATCTATGTTTATGGTCATATGCTACCCTTGTATTTACTATATGCCATAGTCTAAAAAGATATCTGGGCATCCGCACTCTGCATAGGCTAATAAGGAATCTCAGAGGCCTATTCCTGATTCAAACACATTGTTAGGTACAGCACGCCATAGAGTTTTGAAATTATACATTAGTGTCAAAAAATGTAAAATGGCAAAAATAACAGTATAACTCATTAAGTGAAAGGAACTTCTTGGTAGAAGTCATGTGCCACCTCTCCACTAGTGCAGATACTGCAAGTAACATGGGGGCAGACCAGTGTGGTACAGAGGACCTAATGCATTCACGGTCATTGTTTTTCATGAGTTATCACCACCTTTCACATAGAATGACTGAATTTTTAATTTTGTTTGTGAATTCAGAGTGTGTTTTATTACTACCATCACACGGCATGCCCTCCCTCATATTTTTGGATATAATAATGTATGCATAACAGACACTATGGGTGGCTTAGGACATGACTGACTTTGTAAAACATCAGCGGCCATGTGGCTAGTTTTTCCAGGTTTGGGTTTCACCACAGATAAGTAATATAATTTATTTAGACAGAAATGTTCAGAATCTCATTTCCTTGTCCTGGCATATCTTGTAGTTTGTTGTCTTATAGCATTGGAGCACTTTGGGTATTCATCCTCTGTCCCTGGTATGTTGTCATTCAGGATAGCACTGCAGAATGGAGAAGCCCCTCCACAACATTCATAGTTCTATGAAAATTATAGCTTGGGCCTTTAATTTCATAAATGATGGTCAGAAGAAGGATAATTTGTCACTATTCAGAACAAAATGCTTTTAAATAATAGACTGCTATGTAGTTCATGATAAAATATCTTTCCTTCTGCTTTTCCCAGTCAGGGGTAACTACAGCAGATCAGCGGTCCACTTATGATTGGCAGTGAATTTTTATGGTGTCGAGTTGCCAGCCCGATGCCCAACCTTCTGAGAAGGCACACCCACTCACGCACCTACCTGCATGTCTTCTAAAGTTCAGTCGATCACAGGGAGGACATGCAGACTCTACATAGAAGGTGCTCCAGCCAAGAACTGAACCAGAGAACGTCTTGCTGTGAGGAGACAAGGCAGATTTAGCAGGGGTGCTAGGGGAGCTAAAGCTATCCGATTAACAGAAAAGCACCTGGGATTACCTCAAAACTGTACTGCTTTAGGTGGTATGGTAACATTCTGATGCTTAGTCTTGATTTGACTGCAACCTAGCTGTAAATCAAGACTAAAAATCAGAATAATTACCATACCACCAAAAGCATTTCTGTATGACAGTGTAGCCTATCACAGAGAGACTAATGCATGGGATGTTAAAGTTTTAGTGTGAAGTGCTGAACAAAGTGGGAGTAAGTCATGTTGATGTCAGGGATCTTTCTTCATGCTCAAGATTATAGCAGGTACTTTTTCCCCTTAGTACTGGCAGAGTCAAACCAGATACTTGGGGAAGGCAATAATTAATGGGACTGTCTGCAAGTGGAATAACAAAACAATTGTCCTGTTTAATGTGTTGTTATTCTGGTTTTAGAGGACTAATGTGTACTTAGGTGAAGCAAGATGGAATGCAAGCTTTGACTTCTGTTTCTGTGAAGAAAAATACATGAAGGCAATCACTTTTTTTATCCTGTCAGGGTCAAACCAGATACTTTGGGTAGGCTATGAATATGGAGGATGTCTGTGAATGAAATGATTAGCCATACTGTTTGTTGTTGTAATCCTGGCTTTGCAGGACTGATGTCTATTTGGGTAAAGTAATCTTGAACACAAACCTTGTCTGCCATTTGTGTCAAACAAAAAATTAATATAACCATTATTTGTATCACAATATACCATCTGAACTGTACACAGTCAACAAAGTGACTGCAGCTACATTTGTAAATATTAATGTAAGCCACAGGCTTAAATGTGAAAAGACTGCATTGGATATTAAACTATAAAAATGTAGCAACAGTGCACTCTGCTGTAAGAAATCTAAATCAAGTCTTTGATGTAAAAATTCGGAGCCTTCCCCAGGAGTGTCTGTGTGGTTGTATATAACTCTTATCTCAAAGTGTGTGTGTCAGCTACTTGGGCAGGGGCACGAAGCACTGGCTGGACAGAGAGGGTGCAGAAGGTTTTAGCTTGCCCACTAGGCTGAGATCTGGACCCTATAGCTGTGCCAGTGGGGAATCTTATTGGGAACCTGGAGAGAAAGGTAGAAACCAGCCCCAGACTGACTGTGATCTCTGTGTGCTCTTAAGGGAAATTGTACTTTACTGTGTGTGCATTTATTATCCTTTCCCTATATCGACGCCCCTCACTGGTGTTAGTGGTGAGGATTGAGGCTCCTTGATTGCTGGGGAAGGGCACGGGCATCACAGTTAGTATTATCTCAGAGCTCTCAGGTGTCTCTGATTTTGCAGACTGTTATGGGTTTTGCTTCATACTTTAGTCAGTTTCTTGTAAAATATGTGCTTTTCTGGTAAATTGTTGAGGACTGCAGTCATTAAATATTAATAGACATTTGAATTTCAGACTTCATATTATTCAACATTGTACACAGTAAGTTGCTGTCTTAGGAGGTCGGGGCATGATTTATGTGAAGCAATCAATCATTGGCATAGTAGTGCAGCATGTATTTATTGATTTATTTATTTGTTTTTGTTGACCTGGAAAAGTCCAACTGAAGCAAAACTTATTTTTAGTGGAGGACCAGGGAGAAATTGCACACATTTAAGTTACACATGATGCACATTTATAATTGCAAGGTAGAACAACTGCACATGAGTTTATTTACATGATTTTAAAATATTTTTACATGAACATGGAATTTTAAAACAAAAAACAAGAGAAAAATTAACATAAACTGGCTAATCACTGAATAGAAAATTAAAATGCGGTAATAGTTAATGTATTTATAGCATGATGGCTGCAGGGAAAATATCAAACTAGGCAGTTTTTGAGGTTAGCAATAATTTACAGACAGGCAAGTCATAATGTAACTTAAAATTTGATGATTAGAGATATGAATAGAGAAATTACGTAAATGAGCATGAGGATAAATGGACAGAGGGGGAATCGTAGTTAGTGGTGGGGTGTGAGAGAAAGAGCAAGTGTTTAAGAAATTAGTGCAGTATGAGGAGGAGAAGTGATAACATACAAAAGAACTGGAAGCAAATTGGCTGTAAGAGGTGGAAAAAAAGTAATCTGAGTAAACCTAGCCAGGTGAGCAGGAAGAATAGAGCCATTACTGGCACAGATGCTGTTTAAGCAACGTTTTGAAACAATTTAAGTTTTCTATCAGTTTTAACTTTGTGAGGAATTCATTCTAGAGTTTTGCCACATAATGGAAGTAAAGAGAGTCTCCAGCAGTGTTGAATGTCTTACTGATACATAGTAAGAGTGGAGGTCTCTAGTGGGTGAATAGCACAGTAGAGTATTTTGTAATGCTGGGCATTTGTCTGGAGAGTACAATAGATGGTGGGCAGTGATTAGTTGTGAGTAGGCAACTGGTTTGAGAGTTCAACCCAGTTTAATTGTTTTAATGCAGTGGTGTGTTTTATAAGGTTGGTTGGTTGCAAATGTAGCTATTTTGTAGTATCAGGAGTTTAGTTTAGTTTTTTACAAAGTTTTGATATTTGTAAAAATCTTGGAAGCATATAATAATGAAGGAAGGAGGCATGCTGCTGCAAAGGTAATTCTTGCTTGATCTGTCAGGTAGTGTTTGGCCCTATAGTGGGAGTTGAGTTTTGGTGAGTTTTCTTGATGAAATGAAATATGTGGTGATCAGATATGAGGTTGTCATCTATTATGACTCCAAGTAGTTTAGTTTAGCTTATGGTTTCTATTTTTGTGTTGTTACTTGGGGTAATATGAAATATGTGTTCCTGTTTGGGAGTAAATGGCATAAGCTTGATTTTTTTTTTGGCATAAAGCAGCAAGTTTGAATTTTTTAGGCATATTTGAATGTCAGGGAAAGATTTTTGAGTGATTTCCTGTAAATTTGTTATGGATGGGCAGAGCAGATAGTTGAATTGGCGTATTGTATGAGACTGAAGTGTTGCAGCAGTATGAAGTTTATTTATGAAAATTTTTAATTTAAGGGGCTGAGTATTGATCTTTGGGGAACACCAACAGAGATTGGTTGAAATGCTGAAAGATTTTGTTGCCATTTGGTTGCCTGCTGCTAACCGCATAAATATGTAACTGTGAAACCAGGTGCGGGAGGGGTAAGTTAGACCTAGAGTTGCAAGTTCAGGAAGGAGCTTTTGGTGAGACACTGTGTCAAATGGTTTGGAAAGGTAAAGGAAAAGTGAGGATAACAAGGTTGCTCTCAATTTCTTTATTTTTTCTACTGTGTTGGAAAAGTTATGGAGGGCAGTAATAGTACTGTGATTGAGCCTGAAACCATGCTGGTTGTTGGAGAGGAGGTTGTGTTTCGTTATATGTTTCGTAAGCTGAGAGTGAATACATTTTTCAAGGATTTTTGAGAGGGGTGATAGGATAGCAATATGCCTGTAGCTTGTTAACTTTGTTGAAGTACCTCTGTTGTGAAGGGCTGTAATAATGGATTTTTTCCTGGTGGATGGGACATAGTGTTTAGTTATTGACTGGCTGATCAGAATGGACACAGGGAAGGCTAGTGCTTCTGCACTTATTTTGAGGAACTTAGTGGGAAGGTTATTGGCAGCTAAGGTTGTTGCTTTTAATTTGGCTAGTACTTTTTTATGGCTGATATTGGGACAAGCTGAAAACTAAAAGAGAGTGTGTTGCATTTGATAATAGATGAAAATTGGAGGGGTGACGTAAGGTGGTCATTGACTAGTGATGGACCTGACTAGATAAAATGAGTGTTGAACTGAGTGGTAGTGGACTCTTGATGTTATTTATTTGATGTTATTTTTTAGAGACGACCAAGAAAGCTTGTGGTTGTTTTGGTGCTTTTGTTGGAGATCACTAGTGTACGATTTCTTGTGAGATTTAACAAGGATCTTGGCACAGTTTCTGTGGTATCTAAAATTTTGGTAAGCATGTTGTGTTTTATTCTTATACCATTCTTTCCATGTTTTATCTCTTTGCAGCATGAGTTGTTTGGCATCTTTTGTCAGTCATTGTGCCATTTTAGTTTTTACCTTTCTTGTCCTAACTGGTGCTAAATGATTTAGTACTTTTAGGAAGGTGCAACTGAAGTGAGTAACTGCTTCATCTAAGGGGATTTACTCTTAATACATTCCAGTTGTAGTGGGTCAGAGCTGTAATACATGAATCTTTGTCAAATTTGGTTAAATTGTGTACTTATTTATAGATTATTTGTTTGGGTGAACCATGTTGTTGTCTCATTGCATAGGCTGGGAGGTGATCACTTTTAGTATCTGGTAAGCAACCAGAATATTTTATATTATAGGGTTTGTTTGTCAATATCCAGTCTAGTGTGGACTACCTGTTAGAGCTTTTATGGAGTCTGGTGGTAGAGCGTATTAGTTAGGTGAAATCCAATATGTGAATAGCATCCTTGGGATTGCTGCTGTTTATAGATTGCCAGTATAAATTTAGGTCACCTACATGAAGGTTTCCTGGGGATGTTGTCAGATATCCAGTGTAAGATATTTTTAGTTATGGTAATGTTGCTTAGTGGGATCTATACTGCAGAGATACCTACATATTTCTTCTTGTTGATTTTGTGGTATGCAATCAATTCATTATTATTAAATTTTGTGATATTTAGATGGGCTGGTTAGCAATACCACCTGTTCTTTAGAGTTTTTTTGTCCATTTTGAGTATTTTGAAACCTGGTGAGGATAATTTTATTGTTGGTTATTTCTTGTTTTAGCCAGGTTTCAGTGATGATTGGAATGTCTGGAGAGTAAAAATCTAGACATGCATGGATATCACAAATTTTGTCACAGATACTACTGAGTTTATTGTTGAAAAGAATGAGGCTAGATTCATTACCTGATGTGAAAATTGTGTTGGGACCATTGGAAAGTAATAGGTTGGCCATGGTGGTTAGTTGATGTATGGATATGTGGCTAGGTTGAATATCTCCAATAAGTTTCATAATGGAGGTAGTGTGAGTAGAGGTATGGAGCCATCTATATTTCTATCTGACTTTCAGTACTGCTGAAAAAGTGCTTTTCTTAAGTTTACTATATCTATAAGAGAACGGATTGGAATATGAATATTGGTAAAGAGAACGAGAGATAGAAAGGGAGAAAAAGAGGGTTTTGTGATGTAATGTATGTCTGTATGTCTGTGATGGAATTGGGATATGATGTGGGAATATTATGGTAGTTAGTGAGGTGAGCTAGAGTAATAAGTGTACAAAACAGCAGCAATTGACTTACTGTCATTGTGAGTTGAGATGGTGAGAGTTTAGATGGTGGATAGAAGAAGGTGGAAGTTTAGTAAGATGATGCCCATGTGGTATATTAATAAAAGGAGTTTTATGAGAAATGGAGAGAAAGAGGTGTGGTAAAAGGTGGGGAGATGTTTGCAGGATAGTATATAGATAGTTAAGGTGGTGGAGCTTAGGTTGTGTGCAGAAAGCTGTATGGTATAAGTTTGATGGCAGGGAAAGGTGAAGAAAAGAGTAGTGTATAGATGAGGGAGGAGACATAAAAATTATTGAGAAGGATACTAGTCCAAAGCATACTCTCAACCGGATCAAATTTCTCAGTTTTTATCGGTTTTGAGGTCCAAATAATGGGGTGCCACAATTCCCAAGTGGCACCCCTTAATTTCTGATTTTCCTGGCTCTTTTTTGAAATTGTCAGCCTTTTGAGCTGACATCACGTGTGCAATGACGTCAGCTACGTGAATAGCCTGCCAGCCTATTGAGCTTGAGGATGTGTGAGCATTTCCGGCTTGCTCCAGGAGGACATATATTTGAATATTTGTGAGCGCGAGCAAGGTAAGGGAATTACAAATAAACTGGAGTCTGCCACTGCTGCTACAAGAGAATATTTCAATGTATTTATTTCTCGGGAGAAGGAATATTTATTTCTCGAACTGCTGCAACAAGCAGCTTGCTCCTACTGCAACAAGGGATTATTTGGAAGGGGATATGTTTAACGCTGCTGCCAGGTGAGTGAATGTTCATTATTACAAGCCACCACCGTGCCGTTGTAAGGGAATAGAATGTATGAATTGCAAGCCACTTTGTGTGTGTGTGTGTATGATAGAAATTAATGACAGAGTGAACATCAGATCTTGCAATTAAATTTATTTCTCGAACTGCTGCAACAAGCAGCTAGCTCCTACTGCAACAAGGGATTATTTGGGAGGGGATATGTTTATCGCTGCTGCCAGGTGAGTGAGTGTTTATTATTACAAGCTGCCGCCACGGCGTTACAAGGGAATAAAATGAATTACAAGCCGCTTTGTATGAGTGTATAATAGAAATTAACGGCAGAGTGAACATCGAATCTTGCAATTAAAACTAAGTAAATAGGCAGAGGTCTCAGTGTACAGTTTGTTAAAGGAATCTTCTTATATAGCCTCTGATCAATGCCTTCTTACTGATTCATACAATGGTACCATTTTGGCTGGGTAAGTTAGATAATGTACAACAGCAGTCCTACAGTCCTTTTCTTTATTTTGGTTCTGTGTGCATTCTGACACTGTGGCTGCTTTGAAGACCACAAAACAAAATGACATACAAGATATTTTATCGAAAAAAAAAAATTACCTTTAGTTACTGTACTTATTTACCTAAACACACCTTACCAATATAAATCTCCAATCTAACTCCCCTGAATGGGAAATAAGCTAACTACTGGGCGATTCAAAATTGAAGTTCATAGTAGTAGTTAAAAGGCAAAGACAATGATGCAGCTTTTATCCTTTCCTGATAGAAGTTCATACAGTGGAAAAACATCACAAAGCAGTACAAAGAGATTAGCAGGAATGGTTCTACACAGAGAAATTAGCCTAGATAAACATACTTTATTGTAAGGTTGGAAGCCAGACAAGACTGGCAAATGCTTGCTTTGAGGAGTGACTTTTGGTTGGCAGTCAATGCAGACATTCCTTTTTCTGACAGCTGCCTGTGTCTTGTGCCCTCTCTTTCTCTTTTTAGCACTTTATTTCTCCAAGGTGAAGAATATATATTGGAATTCCTCAATAGTAAAGCATTTATTTGGGTGTCATTTTACTAAAGTAACATGATTTGAAAAAGATAGCCTTTCATGTGCCTCAAAGTATCATGACATCAAATAGTATATGAATATCTGGTAAACCAAATGTAATTATTTACTAGAAATTTGTGAAGAAATCTTCACAGATATGTACTTTTCCTTGACATGCAGCAATTTATAGCAAAATTGTTCTGATTTCAGCATTTTGATTTGTAAAACTTTATATAAACATCCTAAGCCTTTTGGTAGGATGAGTGTAGTGATTCTTTTCAGTATTTCCTGAGCATGCCATGGAGATAAGAATAATCCCGAAATTAATGAGGAAAACAACTTGTTTTGAAACTGATTTCTTGGGCTAGGTGTGTTGTGGAATATTTGTGATGTGAGATTTTTATTGTTTCCCTTTCTTGAATGCATAGGTGCCAAGGCCTTCATTGTCACAACACCTAATGTTTGGAAGTTCCTTTTTTTAAAGAAAACAGTGTCTCTCCACGGTTGCTCTTTTCTCTGAGCAGCTGCAATCCTGGTGTTTATTATATACCTTAAAGAGGACTGTGAAGGTGTAATATATTATATAAATAAAAATGTGTGTGTGTGGAAGTAGACTTTTATGATGGAAATGTTCTGAATTGGGCAGTTTTTTGATGTTTCCAGGTTGAGAGGTATGGTCCAAAGTAGTAGCCATAAGTAGTTATCCAAAAAAGTGTGTTTAATATATTGGTACATATTTGTGTGTTGATATATATGTGTGTGTGTGTGTGTGTGTGTATGTGTGTGTGTATGTGCATGTGTGTGTGTGTGTGTGTGTGTGTGTGTGTGTGTGTGTGTGTGTGTGTGTGTGTGTGTGTGTGTGTGTATGTGTATGTGTGTGTGTATATATATATATATATATATATATATATATATATATATATATATATATATATATATGGTTCTACCTGAGTTCGTCGACATACCACATAATCGACATTTACTTACCCGACACGAGAACACCGACAATCCACATCACCGACAGCTGACATAACCGACTACGCCGACATCCATGTGCTAATAGCGCCTCTCGCTCCTACCATGTTCCAGGTAATGTAAATAGTTGTCTGTCATCAGCATAAATCATACAGTATACTCACAGGAAAATAACGCTATGCTGATGACAGACAACTATTTACATTACCTGGAACATGGTAGGAGCGAGAGGCGCTATTAGCACATGGATGTCGGCGTTTTCGTAGTCGGTTATGTCAGCTGTCGGTGATGTGGATTGTCGGTGTTCTCGTGTCGGGTAAGTAAATGTCGATTATGTGGTATGTCGACGAACTCAGGTAGAACCATATATATATATATATATATATATATATATATATATATATATATATATATATATATATAATACGGGTCTACCTGATAAGACCAAAAGCTCAAAAGGCCAACAACGAGCTCACCGACATCACAAGAACGAAAGTGCAAAACCATGAAAGTTGACATGCCCGACAAAGCACAATCCGACAGTAAACAAAACAAAAACAATTTGCTGTTCCGAAAAACACACACACACAAAAACACAAGCACACCAAAAACCTTATAAACCTACACTAAACCTTACATACACAACTATCTATGCACTAACCTTAACCCAAACCCTAACCCTAAGGTCCGTCACTATCGCACCTTACCCGCACCCTAACCCTAAAGTCCGTCACTATTGCACACTTACACAGTCACGCTCAAATGCAAGCACACGTTTCACATGTTGGTGTTTTCGGTGTCAGGATTTCCATTTGTTGGGTATTTGCTTTGTCGGTCTTCTGATGTCGGTTATCTCATCGTCGTATTGGCTTGTCGGACTTCTCAGGTAGACCTATATAAATATATATATATATATATATATATATATATATATATATATATATAAATATATGTGTGTGTGTGTGTGTGTGTGTGTGTGTGTGTGTGTGTGTGTGTGTGTGTGTGTGTGTGTGTGGGTCTACTTCACATGACTGAAAACTCAAAATACTGAATTTCATTTGACTGCGCACACAATACCTAATTTTCAGAATACTGAAATCTCGGTTGACTGAGTCTCATTATACTGAAAGTTTACAATGCAGAATTTCAAAATACTGAATTTTAAGCCATAGACATGCACAGTTACAACACCAATGACGAACTATTTCCAAAACTTCAAAACTACTTACTTACCCTCTTAACAGAAACCGGACCATATAAAACCAAACTAAGTGGGGGCTATACCCCCAACTATATATACTAATTCCAGGATTGCACTACATTGGGAAAAGGGCATATACCTTTTACTTATCTTACAGTACTGTACACACTACCACCACTGCTGGGAGCACACAAAACATCTGCCATATTACTTTAGATACTTCCCATAAAAAGAGACATACCCACATTTAGAAACACTACAACACTACTTTCTATGATAATATCGGTATTCTGACAGTTGACACTTTGTTACAGTATTTTTTATTTTTTATCACAAGCAAGTCACAGGTGAAAGGAAACATACCACATCTATGGCTTAAAATTCAGTATTTTGAAATTCATCATTTTAAGCTTTCAGTATAATGAGACTCAGTCAAATGAGTTTTCAGTATTTTGAAAATTAGA
>NC_056744.1:1242488904-1242586404 GCF_019279795.1 Protopterus annectens | reverse complement strand
TGGGAAACCTGTGCCGTTAATGGTGCACAAGTACAGATATTCCAGGACTTTGTCAATACGTATGCCCTGGAACAATTAGTCAAAATACCCACTAGGAAGAACATCTTCAAACTTGTCCTTACTAATATGGGGGCATTTTGCACCATCTATTGCATATCTTTGCCACTTTTTAGGTTTAACCATAAAGCCATCTCCATCAAAATAAAACAAAAACCAGGGACCCCTTCCACACAAGGTACCATTAGAAATTTCTCTAAGACAAACTATCTATTCCTAAGTGACACATTGGCAAGTTTCCTATCTTGAAAACAGAAAGCAGGCAGTACTCTAGGACAATAAACTATCCACACCCCTCCCAGTGGACACTGGTGTACCCCAAGGCTCTATCCTAGGACCTCTTCTTTTTTCCATTTTCATTAATGATCTCCATACTGCTTTTCCACAAACTTCCTGTATACAATATGCTGATGACTCTACACTTATCTGTACTGCCAAATCTTCCTCCTCCCTCCAGACCCTTACCCAGACTGTATTTAATAAAGTAGAAATATGGTTTACCCAACGCTGCCTCCTCCTTAACCCCCAAAAAAAACAAAACTTTTACTATTTACTCCCACCCGAAAATCACTGCAAATCCACTTTACCATTACCTCTAACAATGGTACTTGTATTTCCCCAGACTCTACTGCTCGTCTCCTCGGAATAACTATTGACCATAACCTCACCTTCGATGACCATGTTAACAATACTATAAAAACCATCAATAAAAAACTAGGCTCTCTGTACAGAATTAAACTTTCTTACCCCATTAGCTAGGAAATCTATTGCCCAGACTCAGCTTACATCTTCCCTGTTCTATGCATCTGCCATATATACCAATCTATCTAAACATAATCTTTCCAAGCTGGAAATGAGCTATAATAACATCACTAGATTTGCCACTGCCTCCCCTTATAGAACCCACCACTGTTGCAACCTGCAACAACTCAGTTGGTTAGAACTACAGAACCAACTACAATATAATCAACTTCTGATTGCTCAAAAAATTCTCCACCACCCTACTAACACCCCTATCCTTTCTAATCTGATCTCCCCATACAAAAATCTTACAACACTACGCTCAGCTAACAAGTTACACATTGCCAACAATATATCAAATAACAAAGCAGGAGATTCACTCTTTTCCAATGTGGTTGGTAGAATCTGGAACAAGCTTCCTGACACACTCACTTCTCTCTGCTCTACACAACTCTTTAAGAAGCACCTCAGATATTACCTAAAAGGACAATGGCTTTGTCCCTGCTCTAAGTCTGATTAAAACATACTTTTACTTTTTCGCCCCCTCCTCTCATACTTTTTAACAAACCCCACCCCTGTGAGTCACTGACTTTTGACTACCAACCCCTTTTTTACCTGCTCTTTCTCCTGCCTTGTCTCCACTTTATTTTTTTCTTTTTCTTTTTCTTTTATTTTCTTTCCCTTACTTTGTGATTTTGGATTTAAGTTTCTTGTCTCTCAAATGAATGTTGATGCTTAATTATGTTAACTGTTGCATGATTGTATTTGCAACCCCTCTGTAGAATTAAAATATGATTATGCTATATCTACTCTAATGTCTCTGTACAGTGTTCACAATACTAACTTCTGTACTTGTTATGCTGTATAATTGTAGCTAGTCTTTTTTTGCTAAGTTTTTAATACCTTAATGAATTTGTACATGGAGCTTTTCTCCCCGGGCCTCTGCTGAAAATGGATATGTATCCAGCTAGACTAGCCCGGTCAACAAAAATAAATAAATAAATAAAATAAAATAAATAAATAAAATAAAGTTTCAAATCTTCATCAAACCCAGTAAACTCCACTGAATACATGGAAATGTACACTACCACAATATATCAACATGTAAACAACTGCATCTATCCCATAGAACCAAACACAAGGCAAACCCCAAAAATCAAACCCACATGGTGGAACCATCTTATCAACAAGTTTCACAATAAAATGGAGATAATTTTGACCAAAAGTAATAAAAGTGGTTCCCAAAATGATAGAGCCCTCAACAATGAAATAGATAACTTGGGAGCTTTATAAAATCTACCAAAGCCAAGTTTGAGGCTAAAATAGCAACCTAACCCAAATACTGTTTCAAGGCCTTTTTTAGTTAAGTTAGTAATCTCAAAGGCACAATGGGCAATGTGCTGAGCTGTTTCTGTATGATGTTACCTAAACTGAGGGTGAAGATATAGCAAACCTACTGGCTGATAATTTCAGCTCAGTCTTTACACCCCCTCACTTCTCTGTGTCTCCCACAAGATATACCCCAAATTGTCTTGTCTCCAGCTATGAAACAAGATCAAGTACTAAAAACCTATTAAAAGCTAAAAATACTGTATTAACGAGTCCTGACAATATCCGTGGATGCATCATAAATAGCATAGAGCATGATTTAGTCACTCCTGTGCCAACACTGTTCAATATCAGCCTCCATACAGGTTTTGTACCAAGTGAATGGAGAAAGGTGTAATCATTCCCTTGCATAATGTAGGACGTGCCACAGACCTAGGCAATTACAGCCTCATGTGTAAAGCCATGAAAAGACTTATAGAACTAATTAGCAAGGATTTAGGGAACCTGCAAACACTGGACATGTCTCAGGTTAGATTCAAGGGCAAGTCAAACTTACTCAACCTGGTGGACTTTTTTTTAAAATGCAACCGATGCAATGGATGAAAGTAAAACAGTACACCTCAACCTGATATAAGATTTTAACACGATCCCCCACTCAGGCATAGCAGAAAAGTCCACTCCTGTCCTATACTGTGTAGGCTGCTGAGTCCACTAGTAGTTTACCCTGCCATGTGTAAATCATCCCTGGGGTCTCCTGCCACCCTTTGAGGTACCCTGGATTCCTGTCTGCTGAAAAAGTTATCTAAAGGGAACATTTAAATCTCCATGTGTTTTACTGGTTCCCCAAGCTTAAGCTAAAAACATAATAGATAAAAAAGAAAAGTTTTGCCCTGCCACATGTAAATCATCCCTGGTGTCTACTGCCACCCTTTGAGGTACCCTAGATTCCTGTCTGCTAAAAAAGATATCTAAAGGGAAAGTTTAAATCTCCCTGTGCTTTACTGGTTCCTCAAGCTTAAGCTGAAAACATAAAAGATAAAAAACAAAAATGCATGTACCTTTTTTGAAATTTATTTGCACTCTCTATAGCTGTATTGTAATCCTATGTGTGCATGCTAACAGCTTACCGCAGACTCCACTCAACCTGCTCTTTACAGTCCATCACCACCCCCCCTAGGTGATCATGGCCCTCTACTGCAGTTATGGATCTGTCCATGTCAAAGGAAAAATATACTTTAAAAATGATCAAAACACGGTAGGTTCAGGTTAAGGCACTTTAATCTTGCAGCAAGGAGACAAAAACGTGCTAATACAGAGTTTGTCTAACCAGAAGCAGGAAATACATTCATTTTTATAGGTTATCAAATTAATCCTGTCCTACCATGCTGACGTAACAGATTACCACCTTTTTATCATCATCTGCTGACCATCTTTCCCATGAACTTCTGCTGATTCAAACAATTTTTATGTGAAACTTCCTGAGGAAAACAACATGGCCTTGGTTACTTTCAGTTAGATACTTGTTATGTTACATTCAAGATACTACGGCTAAATCAAGCACAATGCTAGCAGTTCATTTCTCTAATAATCCTTTATCTACTTTATCTCTAAATTACTGCAGCTGCAGAGGTTCCCATCCTCTGGACAAGGCTGTTTGTCTAGAATCATTACATTTATAATATAGAGCATTGTTCATTCATAATGCTTCTGACCTAGCAGATAAACACCTGCTTCTCAAGTACATTTCCACAAAGCATAAACAAGAATATTGCTGTGCTAGCAGTTACTAGGTCAGAGGGTAACTTGCAAGTTTCAGAAAGCATGCTGCAGTTTTCAAAAAGCATCTTTTTCAGTCTCATATGAAACTCAATTTGTATATAACACAGTGCATGAAAAATAGAATGAAAAGCATATTAAAAACACTTGATTATTAATTTGGCATTATGCATACACACATTAATACATATTTTTCTAACATCTCCCTCCTGTTAATACTTTTTATTCTATTTTCAAAAAAAGAGTAAACAGCTTGCTTCTTTTCCTAACCTCTTCCATTTAGGATTTGCAGTTAAGAAAGTCATTCAGTTTAAACTTTTATGAAAGTGTTTCGCATTCTAGCAGTTCTTCAAATTCAGTACTTTGATACATAGTCTCAGATACAGATATATCTATGAATTCTTTAATTAATCTCTTCATGCAGGGGATTCCGCAACAAATACAAACTCTTATCAGGAGTAATCTTACCCCAATAGCAATCAATATGTTCATAAAAATGGAGCCCCACCCCCCGAAGGCATTCTGGAAAAACTCTGTCAGAGGGTTTGGGCCTGGTTTGGTCATGGCCGACACTTGCTGAATCATCTCGAGATGGTCGTTAATCTCTTGCTGATGGTCAGGAATGAACGCACAGCACTCTTCTTTGATTAAAGCGCAAGTTCCACCTCTCGCCGCTAGGGTGAAGTCAAGAGCCATTCGGTTTTGAAGCACTACAGTTCTCATGGCATTCAGTTCATCAGTTATCAGTTCAAGGGCAGAAAAAGTTGCATTACTCATGATTTCGAGAAGTTTGGACAGTTTTCGCAGCTCCCATATTGATTTAACTCCGCCATACATGGGTGATATACCTGCCCGGGATATAACAGCATCACTCAAGTCCATGTGCACAAGTTTGGTTCCCACATTAGGATGGTCTTTCCACCCTGCTTCGATTCGTCCCACTGGATTCTCAGGTTTCTTAACAGTCTTTTTGGTTACGTCTCGAGTATTTCGAATACTCCCCTGAGGCAAAGCTGCAGTGTGTCGGATGGCCGGAACCAGGTACCCCAAAAAACAACTGCCAGACCAATTCTCAGGTAACCATTTATATGCCTTTTTACCACATACAAAATAACAGTCTTCTACCTTAGTTATTACTTTGTTACGAAATGACTGCCCTGCATGAAACATTTTCCTATCTATTACTGATAACTGTTTGAAAAGTACAGGATTGTGCTGTACCCAATCAAGAGTCTTATGCATAGATTTCAAAAATGAGTCATATATCTGTACTACAAGATCCACTCAAATCATTTGGTTTTCTATAACATTTATACTGTACTGTAACATTACATTTACTCCATCCAACTTGAATGGTATCATTTTTATAGAAACATACAATTCCTTTTTGTGTCACAGGCAAATACAGTGCTACCTTATCTTGTGCTTTAATAGCAACTGTGTCAAAAACCAGATTTTCCCAGGTCTCATTGACCCCTAGGGGGATAGCAGTCATTAATAAACCCCCGTATGCTGTTGGCATGGCCGTACAGATCCAGCAGTTCGAAACATTAAAAGTCTTTGAGTACACATGTGTAATTGCCTGATAAGTGTTAAAGTTTGGATGCCAGTCTATGTTTGGTTCATTACATCTAATCAGTTCAACCTTTGTGGCAGGAAAAAGGAACGGCCACAACAAAAAGAACAGTGTGATCAATATTGCAATAAAAACAATCATACAAGTTTTCTGAGGTTGCTCAATGTCTCTACTCACTCTGTACCTGGCCATTTTGTTCTTGTTGTGCAACAGTAACAAAGCTTTTGTCCAGTTAAAAGTTTTTAACCAGTTTACAGTGCATCAAATGAATCCAGGAAGCTCGGTCTGCGATCTTGACTGCAGTGGGTGTCGACAGTAGTACCTGGTATGGACCTTCCCACTTCGGAGAACTCCAATTCTTCCGTTTCACAATCTTCACCCAGACCGAGGTGCCTGGGGCTACTGGTGCTTCCGATTTCGGTTGCTCTTTATCTGAAACAGAATTTAACTGCAAAAGTTTGCTATTCAAAAATCGCCTCATATATCCTGCAAGTGAACTGTCAGCCTCCTGCTCTGTAGACATGAGAGGTTTCCACTGAGGTGTATAATATGCCCTCCCAAACAAAGTTTCAAAAGGAGTTCATCCCTTCACATTTGGAACAGTTCTCATACTCAACAGTGCTAAAGGCAAACAGTGCACCCAATTTTACTGTGTCTCTTCTATCAACTTCCTAAGTTTGTTCTTCAATACCCCATTGTGCCTCTCTACTAGCCCTGCAGATTGGGGGTGATACGCACAGTCGTTCTTTAACGATATCCCAAAATAACGACTGAGTTGTTGAATTGTTTGGTTCACGAAATGTGTCCCGTTATCACTATAAATCTTTTCCGGTATACCAAATCTGGGTATAATTTCTTTAACGAGGACCTTTGCAACAGTAGCTGCATCTGGATTTTTAGGTGGAAACGCTTCTACCCATTTGGAAAACATGTCTATAATAACAAGGCAATACTTCTTATTTTCACATTTATTCAGTTCTATGAAATCCATACAAATAGTATGGAACGAATATGGTGGTGTAGGAAAATTCCCTTGCTTAGGCTTCAACGCCCCTTGTGCATGATGCTTGTTACAAACATGGCATGCTGCAGAAAAATTTTTTGTATAGTTTGTAAACCCGTAGGTTGTAAACACTCAATTCACTAACTGTACCATCCCCCCTGTTGAGACATGGCTCTGCCCATGGCTCAACAACGCTGCATATCTAAACAAATTAGATGGCAAAATCGGTTTCTTTTCCCTAGAGATGTACAGTCCCTTTTCGAGGATTGCTCCTCGTTTTAGCCACTTTTGTTTCTCAATATTTGTAGTAAGTGTCTGCATTGTTTTTAACATTTCTAAATCTAAAGTCTCCGAGGGTTGTAATTCCTCACTCAAAAGAAAAGTTTCTGTGGCTGAGGCTGCCTGCTTTGCAGCTGTATCAGCCCGTGCATTACCTTTTGAAATTCTATCCTGTTGTTTCATATGAGCTACGCATTTGCAAATAGCTACTTTTTTAGGTAACTGAATTGAATCTAACAAGTCTTAAATAAGTTGCGCATGATTGATCGGTTTACCAGTAGATGTTATCATTCCTCTATTTTTCCACTGTTGTGCAAAAACATGTACAGTAGAAAAAGCATACTGACTGTCAGTATAAATGTTCACTTTCTTACCTTTTGCTAAGGTACATGCCCTTGTCAAGGCAATCAATTCTGCTGCTTGTGCAGGTAAGTTGTGTGGTAAAGATTTTGCTTCTAAAGTTTCAGTATCAGAAATGACTGCATACCCCACTAGGTTCTGTCCTGTAGGACCCCTCCTGCATGAGCCATCCACATAGCATGTCACCTCGGCATCATTCAAGGGAACATCCGTAAGGTCTTGTCTAGGTAATGTCTTTTGTTCAATCTCCTGCAGGCAGCAGTGTGGTTTGCTATCTGCAGGGGTTGGAAGCAAAGTTGACGTGTTCAAAGTTGTGCATCGTTCAATTGTCATATGAGGTTGGCTCAACAGTATGGTCATACAGGAAAGATGCCTAGCTGGAGAAAGATATGCTACTTTTTCTTGCAGTAAAATAATTGCGACTGCATGAGGCACTCTCAATGTGAGAGGGTGGAATAACACTACTGAGGCTGAAGCCTGCACTGCCATTGCAGCTGCAACTACTGCTTGTACACAGTGGGGCAGAGATTGAGCCACTGGGTCTAACTGTGATGAATAGTAAGCTATGGGGCGTTGTTTGTCCCCATGTTGCTGTATCAATACTGATGTCATATAACCTTGCTTGCAATCTACAGTTTGAATAAACTGCTTGTGATAGTTTGGTAATCCTAAAACTAAGGATGATGCTATCAATTGTTTCAGCTTACAGAAAGCTGCTTCTGCTTCAGGTGTCCATTGTAATAAATCTTGTGCTGCCATCGGCTTCTTAAATATTAAATCAGCCAGTGGAGAAGATTCCAAAGCATAGTTTGGTATCCAACTCCAACAAAAATTAGTAGTTCCCAGGAAGGACATCATTTCCTTCTTGGTAGTTGGTCTAGATGCTTGTAAAATCGCTGTTTTTCTGTCTTCATCTAATATTCTACCTTCTTTGGATATTACATATCCCAAGTACTTAACTTGTTTTCTCCAAAGCTGTAACTTGTCTTTGTTTACTTTGTGACCTTGAGTGGCTAAAAATTGTAATAAAGCTATCGTGTCCTCCTTGCATTCTTGCTGGGTGGGGGCTGCCAACAGAATGTCGTCTACATAAAGTAGAATCTGACTACCTTTCGGTGGGATAAATCCCGCCAGGTTGCTTGCCATTCCCTGTGCAAATATTGTTGGACTTTCACAATATCCCTGTGGTAATCTAGTATATGTGTACCGCTTCCCCTGAAATGTAAATGCAAACCAATATTGGCTGTCAGGGTGTATAGGTATAGAGAAAAATGCATTACTAATGTCTACCACTGAAAAATATTTTTGTTCTGGCTTTAAATCATTCAGTAAGGTGTGTGGATCTGGCACCGTTGGTGCCCTGGGTATAACTGCATTATTTACAGCTTGTAAGTCTTGGACCATACGCCATTCCCCGTTTGCTTTCTTAACAGGAAATAAAGGTGTATTACATGGTGAATCAGGGGATTCTATTAAGACTCCTTCCTTAAGTAAGGCTGCTATGATAGGCTTAATTCCTACCTCTGCATCCTTTCTCAAGGGATACTGTCTTTTCTGGGGTCTAAATGCTGACTTTGGCGTTATGGTAACTGGTCCTGTTGTTCGTATTAGTCCTACATCTGATTTCCCTGCTGACCAGAGAATGTCTGGTATGTCTCGCAAGGCTTTTTCCTCTTCTTCCAATAAGAGTAATACTCAGCTATTCTCACTAGCCTGTGAGTGTACAGCTGGGTGTGTCTGTGTAATCCAATTCAATTTCTGTTTCTGTACTCCTTGTTCGGAGAGCTCTAATTCTGTCTGCTTTTCCCACCTTGTGACTTTTTCACCTAAGTCTGCCCATTTTAAAGTTTTGTTCTTAGTTAAACTAACATGTGGCAGTCGATTAGATTTGTAAAGTGCTAAAAATTCCTGGGGCAATGAACAGCTTGCTACACTGTTCCCTTCTGCATCCCAGTACAAGTCTCGTAATACTAGCCTGTTTGCATGGTTCTGAAATAATTCTTGTTCATAATCTTTATCATGTCCTGGTCTATTACAGTAATATAGAGTACAATGCAACAAATGCTGTTTGTCAATGTCTAGGGAGGGGGACTTGCTGATGGCTACGTTCATCAGTTCTTCGGTTACTGCCCCCAGACCAGTCGTAACCAAGTCCTGGCTGTACCAATAATACATTTCACCCTCCGGTCGCACTACAAAAGTGTCCATTTGTCGCTGTGCTTCCATACCCTGCATGGTTCGAACTACGGCTATGCCAAATATCTGCATCAAATCTCTACCCAAAAGATTTACTGGGCATTTTGCAGAAACTACAATTTTACTTTTCTGAGTCATCCCTGAAACGGGGTCTATAATTATTATGTCAGGGGAGAGTGGCTCCCGATACAGCTGTCCATTAGCTGCTTTCACTAGTATATAATCTGGTGATTCTGTATCTTCCGGTAGCTTGGAAGGGTGTATCAGGGTCCGTGAGGCCCCTGAGTCACACAAAAATTTAACTTCCCTCCCCTCTACCAGAAGCGTCACTTCCGGTTTTGTGTCTGCTAAGTAAAGTTCTAAGCTCAAAAGAGCTAGGTCTAAAATTTCATTTTCTTCCATGTCTGTGTATTCATATACATCCTCTACCCCTTGTGTCACATCCTCTACTCCTGCTATCACATTTTCACTTACTTTTCCCTGCTCACTCTCTTCTAATGATTCCTGACTATCATATAGTCATTCCTCATCCTCCTTATTTTCTGTAGTCGCCTTCTTGTTTAGCCTGCAATCCCTCGCTAAATGTCCTTTTTTCCCGCACTTAAAACACTCACCCTTTTTCTTTCTTTCCTCGAAATCTTCTGATCGTTTGTCAGATTGTTTATTTCCCTGGGTATTTTTCTTACCCTTTTTCCCAGTTTGTACTACGAATACTTCTGACCCATCTTCTGCCAAAAATACTTGAGTTTTCTTTTTCTTTTTGCTATTAAAATGTCTTTCTGCATGTCTAGCATATTCAAGTAATGGCTGTAATCTACTTGTTTGATGATCTACCATATGCTTCGTAATAAAGCTACTAATGGGAGTTATACTACCCTTTAAGAATGCGTTCTTTAATTGCTGTTCATATGAGGAATCATGTGTCTGGTTTTCTGGTATCTGCATTCCGCAGTGATTATTAAAACACTCTAACAGTCTAGCATAATATCTATCAACTGTTTCACCTTCCTGTTGAATGCATTGATTAATGCAAGTCCAATCAGCCCTAGGCTTCCATTTTTCAGAGATTCGGTCTGTCAGACCTTTCAATCTGCCATCCAGTTCTGCATTAGTATGTGGGAGTGGTCTAAGTTGTGTATCACGTGGATTCCAGTCACCACTGATCATGTGCCAATCTGGACCCACAATTTGTCTAACTACTTTTTCTACTTCATCTCCATTTAAATGGTAACTTAATCTCATGCCCTGTAAGTCTTCTAAAAATTTTCTAAAATTCACTTTTGGGTGGGGAATACCTTCCGTAGCTTTCCGGATATTTCCGGTGTCCACGGTCTATAAACCAAAAGAGTCGGATCTTGTCCTGCCTGTCCTGCCTGAGGATTCGGTACTTCTATGAGCGGACATATCTCCTCTTCACTCATAGCCTGTGATCTTCTATTTAATTAATTTAATTCAATCTCCCTCCTCAAGTCACGTGTTCGAGACCTGGTCTCGATAGGATCCCTGACAAACGGTTGTGCTTTCGCAGGGACAACTGGGTATAGCGGAGGTGGATCAACTCGTCCACTCACTTCATATTCTGGTAACGGAAGTGGAGGGGGCAAAGGAGGGGCCATTGCTATTACTAAGTTATTGTCGTCTTTGTCTAAGAACATTGTCTTTGAATTTTTAATTCTCTGTTCCCTACGGTTTGCTTCCTCAAGCCACCTATGCGCCTGAGGGACTCCTAATTGTCTCTGCTTTTTTAATTGACCTTTCGCATCTATTTTCAACTGTTTTATAAGTTTCATAAGTGCAAGTTTATCTAAATTACCCTCGAATTTATACTTATCGACCCATTTGGTGTAATATTTAACATTATCGGCACGCTGTAATTGCACATACTTCACGTCTTCAGTTAGGGACGTGTCCCGGGAACTTTTTGTGCACTGATTTCCCATTGGTGTCTTAGCTAAGCTGTAAATTGTTACGTAACCCTTTCTATCACGTGGTACCACAAATCTATACCTTTTCACAGTTTATCTAGAGTAACTGTCTACCTATTCTGTTTCCCTGATCTATGACAAAAAAAACAGTAACCCCTTTTTCTGTCCCTAATCTGCATACGCAAATTTACCTGACAAAAAACAGTTCTGTACTTAGTCCCTGATCTTAAAACAGAAATAAGGTAATTCCTCCTTACCTGACCCACCGTGAGTTGATCCACCGGATCGTTGACTCGTCCTCCAATCCCAGATCAGAAACAGTGGCTGGCCTCTTTCGAATGACAATTCAGTCGGAGGTCTTTCAAAACAGAAGAGCTGATTTGGCCTCTTCTCCATACGGATGCATGCCACCGGGCCCAATTCTGACCTAGGCCTAGAGCGAGAGATACATTTCCGGTCTGAAGGACCAATCTGTCAAAGGAAAAATATACTTTAAAAATGATCAAAACACGGTAGTTTCAGGTTAAGGCACTTTAATCTTGCAGCAAGGAGACAAAAACGTGCTAATACAGAGTTTGTCTAAACAGAAGCAGGAATTTTATAGGTTATCAAATTAATCCTGTCCTACCATGCTGACGTAACAGATTACCACCTTTTCATCATCATCTGCTGACTATCTTTCCCATGAATTTCTGCTGATTCAAACAATTTTTATGTGAAGCTTCCTGAGGAAAACAACATGGCCTTGGTTACTTTCAGTTAGATACTTGTTATGTTACATTCAAGATACTACGGCTAAATCAAGCACAATGCTAGCAGTTCATTTCTCTAATAATCCTTTGTCTACTTTATCTCTAAATTACTACAGCTGCAAAGGTTCCTATCCTCTGGACAAGGCTGTTTGTCTAGAATCATTACATTTATAATATAGAGCATTGTTCATTCATATGCTTCTGACCTAGCAGATAAACACCTGCTTCTCAAGTACATTTCCACAAAGCATAAACAAGAATATTGCTGTGCTAGCAGTTACTAGGTCAGAGGGTAACTTGCAAGTTTCAGAAAGCATGCTGCAGTTTTCAAAAAGCATCTTTTTCAGTCTCATATGAAACTCAATTTGTATATAACACAGTGCATGAAAAATAGAATGAAAAGCATATTAAAAACACTTGATTATTAATTTGGCATTAAGCATACACACATTAATACATATTTTTCTAACAGTCCACTAGATAGAAGCATTTACCTACTTTTAACATTTTCACTCTAGACTAAATAAGTTATTTAATATTTATCTGTCCTACTTTTGCCCTTCCCTATCCTCTGTAAACCTCCCTGCCTTCCCCCCAGTCTCACGTAACAAATTAGTACCTCACCCCTGTGCCTTTCTTACCTTGTGCTTGGTATCCATCTTACTAATTGTTCCTCGCATTGTTCTTCCATCTCCTTGGCTCTATCTAACTCTATTTCTCTACCCCCCCCCCATTCCAGTTATCTACCTCACTTCCTGCCTTATCCCTCCCTGTCTATCTAGCTACCTACTCAGTCCTTTGTTTCCTGCCTCACTCCTTCCGCCTCTTCTTATCTTCTCCCCACCCCCTAAATCTATAAAGATACATCTGCTCTCGTGGTGCCATTTTTAAATAGCTCTCAGTCCCCTCCTGTCCTATACTGTGTAGGCTGTTGGCTCCACTCATAGGTAATTTTTTTTTTTTTTTTTTTTATCCTGGTTCATGTTTCATCCTACTGCTATCTCACATATGTGTTGAAACATAATGCCAAGAGTGTATTTGGCTTGGCATTAAGTTTGTCCTGCAATTTGCTATATTGTACAGAACAGTACAATCTTAACTGTTAAACGCTTGCATCTAATGTTCCACCAACTGTAACTATTGCACTGTCCTTTTTTAAGATGAGCGTTAACTATTATGTGTGAGGCATGCAAAGCTTTGATTAAAGCTCTCGCTCCTTGCATTGCGTTGTATCTGAGTGCTGAAGCTTGTTTCTGCCTGAATCTTAATGCTCTCTGCCTTCTATGATCCCTGCATTATCTAGCAAGTAAGCAACAGCTGTTTCAGAACGATTACTGTATGTTTATTTAAAAAACGGTCGCTCCTTAGTGTTGCGTGTATCTTCAGTGCTGAGGATTCTGTCTCTGCCTGAATCTTAATGTTTTCTGCCTTTTGTGATCTCTGTACTATCTAGCAAGTAAGCGACAACTGTTTCAGAATGATTACTGCATGTTTATTTAAACAATGCTCGCTCCTCAGCGTTGTGTGTATCTGAGTCCTGAGGCTTCTGGTTCTGCCTGAATCTTAATGCTGTCTGCATTTTGTGATCCCTGTACCATCTAGCAAGTAAGCGACAGCTGTTTTAGAATGCTTACTGCATGTCTATTTAAAAAAACGCTCACTCCCTAGCATTGCGTGTATCTGAATGCCAAGGCTTCTGTTTCTGCCCGAATCTTAATGCTTTCTGCATTTTGTGATCCTTGCACTATTCTAGCAATTAAACTGCAGCTGTTTCAGACAGTTTATTGTATATTCACTTTAAAAACACTCTCTCCTTATCTTTGCATTGTTTCTGAGTGCTGAAACTTCTATTTCTGCCTGAATCTTAATGCTTATATATTCTGTGATCCCTGCACTACCCAGCAAAGCTATGGAATAGTTAACCCAGCCTACTGTTGTATGTGATAATTGCATTGTGCAGCTGTTTGACAAATTAGCTGTGTTTTTTCTTTTTTCTCTCTTTTCTGATTGTAAATTGAAAAGACCATTCTGTCCTGAGTATTTCTGTTTTTTTTTGTATTGCAAGTGCAGTTACTAATTACATTTTAAATTGTGAACTCTTCACCTTGAGTGGACTGAAATATTATACTGCATTTTGAATGTTGAAGGCTCCTGAAATGTTTGTATCCATTTAAATGTACTGCTATCAATATATACTTACTCCTGATTTGTTTTTCATATATATATATATATATATATATATATATATATATATATATATATGGATCTACCTCAAGATTGACAGACCATTTGATCGACATTCATTTGGTCGACAGCTCATTTGGTAGAAAACCAGTATGCAAGGCACATAACAGGGATTTGCCCCCCTCCCCAATGTTGTGCGACCCTGGAATTGGTATATATAGTTGGGGGGTGGGAGGCACAGCCCCCCACATTGGGGGGTGTGGGGGGAAGCCCCCCCACCTATTATCGTTTAAAAACATGAAAATACAACAAAAACTACACATTTTAAACGAAAATAGGTGGGGGGCTGTGCCCCTCACCTCCCCCAACTATATTTACCAACTCCAGGGTCACACAACATTGGGGATGGGGACAAATCCCTGTTATGTGCCTTGAATACTGTTTTTTGACCAAATGAGCTATCGACCAAATGAATTTCGATCAAATGGTCTGTCGATCTTCTGAGGTAGATCCATATATATATATATATATATATATATATATATATATATTTTTTTTTTTTTTTTTTACTGTGCTTACACATTTTATTTGAGTAGTCTTATTTAACTGAAAGTAGTTGCCTATGATTTCCTGTGAATTTTCTGCCTATGTACCAGTATTACATTGCAGTTTTGATTTAGGTTATTAGACTATGTAGTGCTCCCTATCCCTCTCTTGCATACAATCTCACTGCAAACTAAAACCTCACATTTTAACCCTTTCTTTCCAGCCTAGTTGCTGTTAAGCTACTTTGTGTTAGTAATTGTTTTATATCCCTTCTCTACCAGTTTGCCCTGCCGTGTGTAAATCATCCCTGGTGTCTCCTGCCACCATTTGAGGTACCCTGGATTCCTGTCTGCTGAAAAAGATATCTAAAGGGAACGTTTAAATCTCCCTGTGCTTTACTGGTTCCCCAAGCTTAAGCTGAAAACATAAAAGATAAAAAACAAAAGTGTATGTACCTTTTTTGAAAGTTGTTTGCACTCCCTATAGCTGTATTGTAATCCTACGTGTGCATGCTAACAGCCTACTGCAGACTCCTCTCAACCTGCTCCCTCCTGTCCATCACTAACCCCCACAGATCTGTCCACTAGATGGCAGCATTTACCTACTTTTAAATTTTTCACTCTAGACTTCTTTCAGCTTTTCCTGATTAGGGGTCGCCACAGCGACCTGTCCGCTCATGATTGGCAGTGGAGTTTTACGGTGTCGAGTTGCCAGCCCAGCGTCCAACCTTCCACAGAAGGCACACACACACACTCACACCTTGGGCCAATTTAGAGTGTATATTCCACCTACAGTATGTCTTTGGGATGTGGGAGGAAACCGGAGCACCCGGAGGAAACCCACGCGACCACAGGGAGGACATGCAAACTCTGCACAGAAGGCACACCCAGCCAAGGATTGAACCGGAGAACCTCTTACTGTGAGGCAGCAATGCTAACCACTGCACCACCATTGCTGCCCAAAATTTTGCACTCTAGACTAAATAAGTTATTTAATATTTGTCTGTCCTACTTTTGCCCTATTGCCCTTCCCTAACCTCTGTAAACTTCCCTGCCTTCCCCCCAGTCTCACTTAGCAAATTAGTGCCTCACCCCTGTGCTTTTTTTACCTTGTGCTTGCTATTCATCTTACTGATTGTTCCTCGCTGACTTGCTCTTCTGTCTCCTTGGCTCAAGGAGGCAACAACAATGATATCCCAAATTTCTGACCTATCGCTATCTTATCCCCTATTTCTAAACTTCTCGAAAAATGTATCCACCTTCAACTTCTCCTCTATCTCTTAAATAACAACCTTCTTACTCCCACTCAGCATGGATTCTGGCCAGGCCACAGTACCACCACTGCTCTTCTCGCCTTCCTAGAGACCATTAACAAGGCCCGTGACACTGGTCATATTGTATCCACCCTCCTCTTAGACCTTTTGGAAGGCTTTTGACACTATCTCTCACAACCTTCTCATTACCAAACTCTCTAAACTAAACCTATCCCCCTCCTCTATCAACTGGTTCACCAGTTACTTATCAAACAGGCAACAAGGAGTCAAGTGAAAAAAAAGCTATTTCACCTTTCCTAGATACTCCCACAGGCATCCCCAAGGCTCAATTCTAGGTCCCCTTCTATTCAATATCTTCATAAATGACTTCTATCATGCCGTCCCTAATGCCAACCTCATCCAATAAGCTAATGACTCTACTATAATCTGTTCTGCCATCTCTACTTCCTCATTATCACAATTAACTCAGGAAGCCTTCTCTTCTACTAAACAATGGATGCTAGACAACCATCTGGCACTCAATGCAACCAAGGCTAAATTAATGATATTTACCCCTTCCAAAACCACCACCTTAGATAAAAACTCCTTCTCTATCACCAGCCAAAATAATACAATTCTCAAAATAGTCTCCTCTGAAAACTTTTAGGAATTCTCATTGATGATCAGTTAAAGTTTGATAGTCACCTACAAGTAAATATAAAAAAAAAACATAAGAAATTAGGCATGCTTTACCATCATAACCGTTATATCGCTCCCTCTACCAGGCTTTTTCTCGCGACTACTTACCTCATCCCTTCCCTCCTATATGTTGCCTCTATCCTTACTAATCTGCAATCTTCCCTCAATTCAAAACTCTCCTCCTGTTACTACAAAATTTCAAAATTTGCAACTGGCTATAGATCCACTACCCATCACTGTATTTCCCTACATCAACTGAACTGGCTTGAGCTACCCAACTATCTCACCTATACCCAACTTATCCAAGCACACAAACTTATTTTTAGCCCCTCTCTCTGCCCCTCCTTTGCCTCCACCTTCAAAATCCATCTTCCTGATAGATGTCTCAGATCTAACTCCAAGAATCTAATAGAACTACATAAACCTTCCCATCCACCATGCAAACACGTCCTATCCTTCTCTCTAGCACGCCATTGGAATTCTCTTCCACCTCTCATCCATACCACTAACAGACTCTCTGCCTTCAAAACCCTACTTCACTCACACCTAACTTTACAATGGGAATGCTCTTGCTCCCATACTACATAAGTTCCTTGGCCTAAATTACTCTCCATAAGCTAATATATCTGTAAATAGCCTCCTACGGTCTTATAACTCTTAATATTAACTGTAGGAACTATCATATTTTACAGGAACTGTAATTAATTTGTAATGAAGTTTAATGCATTATATTAACTAGCACTTCATAATCCCAATCTATGGCAACTTGTTACTTTAAATTCACCCTTATTTTTGTAATTTTTTATCTTGTATTCTAGTGACTTCTTGCATTTATATTTGTATTTTTGTATTCATGTATTTTTCTGGAGCTTTTCTCCCTAGGACTCCATTGAAAACAGGCTCTTCGTGGCCCAGTTAGACCATTCTGGCAAACAAACTTCAAATAAATAAATAAACTGGGAATAAACATTTTCATAACTGGCTGGTTTGTCCACTAGTTCACTAACAGAATGCAGGAGATCAACATAGGGGAAGCTACCTCCACAAACAGACCAGTGGAGTTCCCTATGGTTCAGTACCAGGACCTCTCCTCTTTTGCATCTATTTCTCTGAAGTAAAATCCAATAACAAAGGATGACTAAATTTGTCAATACAATACTCATTCCTGTCCATATTCAAACACAACTTGGATCTATGGATGGGAGCAGTCACTGAATCCCCTAATAACTTAGCTGTTATGCAGGAAGATTTGCCCCAAATTAATTGGTGCCAAAATCATGTACTGGAGATAAGTGCCAAAAAAATACATTATCATATCCTTTGGAAATTCATCTATATCAGGGAACTACCACAGTAACAATAATCCCCTGAGAGCTGTCCCAGTTGTTTGGGAATTGGGAACTTAAGTGTACAGTGACCTAACATTCAGGTAACATGTCCAGTGTTGTAAGAAAGTCCCTCTATATTGTGCAGCTTATAAAAGGGATTGTGTCTAGATATTAAGATGTCATTATCCCCTTTTACTTGGTCATTGCTGGACCAGTCATGGAGTATGATGACCCCTTTGGCGTGTATCTTTCTCGATAAATTTAACAACTGGAATGCCCACCTTACTAAAAAAATACAAGGCCTAACCAGTATGTCCTATATGGACCAACTAAAAGCCCTCTCACTAGACTCAGTATCCTACGGACTGCTAAGAGATGACCTGTGTAGAGCACAGAAGTCATCCAACCCAATACAGTAAGTCAAAAGGCATCAGAAATATTTTTTTCTAGGAAACTAAACCTCTTCTACAGCATCAACAAAACAGATTGGAGTATGTGCGTGTAGATAGATATGTGTGTGTAGTCTGGGAAGTCTACACCACCACTAGTGTACAAGCACAGAGCTTCCTGGACTTTGTCAATACTAATTCATTTTTGTCCACATTCAAGCAAAAAATTGTATCTGTGGATAGGTAATAGAATATTTACCAAGGACTGCTCATTGTACTACTAATGGACAGAGGCAGCTCCTACATGCTTGTATTTGATGCATGTGTCTCCCTCAGGTTATCGATGGTATGATACCAGTTATTCTCAGTAGGGGTCATATATAATTATCAGTCATGGGAAGGGTAAGACTAGTCTAACACCCATGGGATAGGTCAAGCACTAAAAGGGGAATTGTCTCAGGATTAAAATGGCCCACAAGGCCAGCTAGCTTAGTACTTTCCTATGAACCTGTAGGACCTTGTGGGCCATTTTAAGTTAAGTCATTGCACTTCCCTTTTATTTGCTTTGTTGTATTACTGCATCAAGCCTGAACTTTATTTTTTAACAGTTTCATTTGTTTCTAATTTGTAATAGTAGAACCATAGCTGGTTCAACCAGTGCCCTGGGCTGGTACTATGAGCCAGCACCCCAACCTTCGGCTTGGGGGGAAAAAAAAGAAGCACTTCACTGTAATAAACCAATTGCAAAGATCAGGTTAGTGCAATTAGATCTATACCACACACACTTCTGTTAAAGTAAAAAAAAAAAAAAGTTCCTTCTACTGACACACCAACCAAGTGGCCAGATGCATGACATGCCTCTCCCTTCCTCCTACCCCAGCTATTCAGGTATCATTTCTGTGCTCTCCCCCGAATCCTCCTTTAACTTATTTTATTAAAATAAAAATAAAGAAATCACTTCTTTTAATCTGTAGCAAACAGTTGATGTTATGTTGTCAATCTTCACTCAATCCTTGACAGTGGGCTCGGTTCTGAACCTCAGAACCAACTCAGCAATGTATTCCAGCTCGCACCTTCCAAACTCTCGAGCCAGGCAATATCCATAATGCTCCTGAAAAGATTACCTCAGATTACGTTTGCTGCTTCGTGTGTCAGATACATTTCTCCTTCTCTCGAGCCTTGCCTTATTCTAAAGTAAGTTTATCCTTAAAACTCTTATTTCTCTATATTTTTGCTTAATTTCTTTCCTCCACCTTTTTACTGTCTACCTGCTCCCCTTATAGTTTTGTGTGAGTGTGTTTCTTTTCTTTTTCCTTTCTACCATTGGTAGTCTCTTCAAGTGATCATTGTTGGTATTTCCCTTTTTCTATCCCCTATTTAATTGCTAAAAAAAACTTGTTGCTATATTTCTTTCTCCTATCTGTGTGCATGTGTGTGTGTGTGTGTGTTTCAGCCCTTTTTTTTCGTTATAGCTAAAACACAAGTTTCGCCTGTGAAATCTTCTAAAGGCACCTCCAATTTTAAAAAGTGCCAGAAGTGCCAGGGTAAGATGCCCAATTCTGACAGGCATACCTTATGTGTATACTGTTTGCAGAAACTCCATTTTCAAGAAAAATTTTAATCTGTCATGGGTTTTCTTCCTTTTTAAAGTCTGATGAAGCAGTGAGGTTTAGCGCAAATGCGCTCACTTTTTATTAAATCTTTGATATTACTTCACCTTTGGATCATTATTTTCTACTGGATTTGACTTTACACTGGATTTGTGTTTATAATCAGGAGACTTTTATTGCCTACAGCTGTGAGTGACTGGGATTTTTGCTTGCAACTTTAACTCATATTTTATTTCTCCTGTCACTTTATTTTGGTATTTGGAGTTTATAACTTTTTCATACCATTCTCTACCTGTATTCTTACTGAGGGTAAAAATAAACTGATTTTGAATGGGCTCCTCAAATCTGATATCAAAGAGGCCAATTCTGGGTCTAGGACTGAAGCTAGCACATCTTCATCCTTTTCTTCTTCTAATTCAAAGAAAAGACCTTCTTTGCTTCCAAGTACCTTGGAACTGTCCAAGAAGGCCTCTAGACTGAACTCGAAGCTGACGAGCTCTTTGGCACCAAAAGGTTTATCTGACTCGACACCTAAAACGTATTGGAGCCGACAGCGACTTCTTCAGTACCAAGAGAATCCTCAGTGCCAAAACAATCACAGCTGCATTTGTTTCCAAGGATGAGATATTCATCAACTTGTGACCCCTTTAAAGACAGGCCACCAAGTCCTTTCCTCGAAGTGAGACCCCATAAGTCTCCTTCTACTGCCTCGATCCAATCTACTAAGAGACTCTTAGAAGCCAATATTTTGAGTCTGGTGGATCAGCTTCTAACAGTGAGGGGATTGCCCTCAGTTCCTAGCCACACTGGCATCAGAACCAACCAATCTACGACACCTCCAATTCCTCCTCCCCCAACTCCTGTTGAGTCTTTTGGAGCCCTCGATTCCAACACTCCCGACATCAATTGTCTCGGTTCCAGTAGCATCCTCTTCTTCAGCTCTGAGACCTGCCTTGAGCTCCTCCAACTTGTCGGTACCAGAAGCCTCCCGGGGTCGAGGCTCTCTGGTTGAGTCCGAGGTGCATGGATCGGTTTCCCGAGTTTCGAGCCATCCATATCCCCTGGTGCTTCGGCCTTTGCAGCATTGACCTAGGCTTCTGTTTTGGGGGCTGCCTCCTCAGTGCAGGGTGTGACCCTGTTTCTGAAAGAATCTATTTTGATTTCGGGCTCCCATCCCTCTATGGGGGGGGGGCGGCCTTCCAAATCATGGAGAAAGCTTTGTCCACTGGGGACTCGCACTCTTTGCCATCTCTATCAGGACAACTGTCTACATCCCCTCGACCTGAGCTGCTATCCTCATTCCCAGGAAAAAGGGCAGAAAAGTCCCAGGATACACCCACTTTGGTGGTTTTCTGTTTGGACACTTCCCCGGATTATCCCCCCACGGAAGCTTCCTGTGAAGAAGAAGTGCAGGAAGAAGCACTTTGACTCCCGGAGTCTTTCACCAAAGATACTGATTTTGATGAAGGGGAAGGTTCCTCCAGGTCACCCCCTGATGATGTTTCCTTTGGGGATATCCTAGAAATCCTGAAACAGAGGGGTGGCTGGTCCTCCATCCAACCTTCCTTGGAGGAGTCAATATACCTGGAGACTTTTCGTGCCCAGCCTTCTACTTCTTGGATTTCTCCACCTGCTGACGATCTCATTAAACTGATCACTCAGCAGGAGTGGCAGATGCCGGACGCCATCAAGCTGATCCCCAAAAGGGCTGATCATATCTTATCAGCCCCTAAGTATGAGCCACACTGGTCCAAAGGAATAACCATTGATGCCATGGTGATAGTGGCGGCCACATAAAGGGAACTTGCTGAGGAAAATCTGACTATCCATCCTCCTAACAAGCAGTCTAGGACTTTGGCTAGATTTGGGAAGCGTGTTTATGCTTCACCGACCTTCATTCTCAGGTCCTTGAATTATATGGTGCACTTTACGAGATTACAGAGGGATGTGATCAAGGAGCTGTCAAATACCCTTGACAGAGCAGTGGCTGAAGGGGTACAGGACAATGTTACCTCTCAGCTAGCAGCCCTTGATGCAATTTCTAACTTGTCCATGAGACTGATTGCTCACACAGCTGAAGGGACTTCCAGGGCAGTGGGTTCAGGCATAGCCATTAGAAGGCACTCCTGGATGCAATTGTGCAACTTTGCGGAGCTATTCAAAGCATCATTCACCAGCGCTCTGTTTGACAGATCTACTCTTTTTGGTCCCAAGGTTAAAGACACTTTAGCCAGATGTGAAAAAGATGGTAAGACCCTTTCTGCTGTAGGTGTACATTTCTCCACTCCTCAGAAGCCCTACTCTAGGAACCAGAGAAGTGGGAGACTATGGTTTAAAAAATCCAAAGGGCCTTTCCAAGATTCACGCGGCAAAGACTTTCCCTGGGGCAGAGGGGGAAGTAACGGAAGATGCCACCCCAGAGGCAGATATGGACCACAAAACCAGGGATCCTGAGAATATTTCTCTGATACTACCTACCAACACCCCTGAACAGGTACCCGATTGCCCTTCTCTGGCAGCAGTCAGAGGACAACTCTCTCTGCACCAGTCTGCCTGGCAAATATTAACTACAGACAAATGGGTGCAGGGAATAATATCCAGAGGTTACAAAGTTCCACCATCATTTCCCCCAACATCCCAGAAAAAACTCCTGGAAGTACCACCCAGTCACAGGGAAGCAGCAGCTTTAGAAATTCAAAGACTGCTAGACAAAAGAGTCATCCAAAAGGTCCCACCAGACTAAACAGGATCCGGGTTTTACTTAAGGTTCTTTTTAGTGCCCAAAAAAACAGGGGACTGGAGATCCATCTTGGATCTCAGTCAGTTTAACAAGGCCATTCAGCAAACCAAATTCCAGATGATCTCAGTGCAGTCAATGCTTCCATTCTTGGAAAAAGGTGATTGGATGTGATCTGTAGACCTCCAAGATGCTTATTACCATATAAAAATGGACAAGAGCTCCAGGAGGTATCTGAGCTTCCAGCTGGGAGCCAGTCATTTCCAATTCAGAGCGCTGCCCTTTGGACTCACCACAGCCCCCAAGGTGTTCATTAAATGCATGGCAGTGGTGGCAGCTCATCTCAGGCTGCAAGGATTTTGAGGTTTTCCTGACTTTGACGATTGGCTCCTTACCAATACCACCAGGCGTCACTTGGAATGGGCAAGAGATTACACTCTACACCTCTGTATATCTCTAGGCATAGCCACAAATTTCAAAAAGTCAAGCTTGCAACCCTCTCAGCAATTAGAATTTATTGGAGCCCATTTAAACACTGCTTCAGGGATCACTTCACTCCCTCTGGAAAGACTAGAATGTATCAGATCCCAAGCTGGACTAATTCTATGACACAAATTATCCTGCTAGACTAGTCCTACAAACATTAAGCTCCATGGTGACAGTGATCACTCTTCTTCCCTTGGCAAGGTATGACATGCAAATCTTGCAATGGTTACTTGCTTCACAATGGTCTCTGATGCACCTATCAATGTCTCATCTAATCTTGATTACCAATCGCTGCAAACAGGATCTCAAGTGGTGGCTGCACTCCAATCAAATTCTCTTGGGTTGGCTATTCATCCTTCCCCAGCCCCAAGCCATAGTGACCACAGATGCTTCCCAGATGGGAGGGCATTATCTGGGAAGGACAGTCCGAGGCACGTGGACTCAACTGGAGATCAATTTATACATCAATGTTCTAGAGATGAGGGTAGTGCTGTTAGCGTTGCAGACATTTCAAGACACCCTTCTTCTAGGGACAGTAGCTATTCAGACAGACAATATGTCAGTAGTCCGGTATATCACCAAACAAAGGGGAACCAAATCTTACTCATTGTGTTGAGAGGCTGTCAGTGTTTGGCAATAGGCGATTTCATCCAACTGCTTTCTCACAGCAATGCACATCCCAGGAAGCTCCAAAGTGATAGTGGACAAGCTGAGCAAAACTATTCTCAAGTCTCACGTGTGGTCTCTCAAGCCTGTAGTGGCGAACAAAATTTTCCATCACTGGGGCATTCCTTGCTGCAGTCTCTTTGCTTCTTCTCTGAACAACAAGTGCAGATGTTATTTTGCCCTAATCCGCCCCCAAGGGGAGTCACCCAGAGATGCTTTTCTCCACAATTGCCCCCCTGATCTCCTTTATGTCTTTCCCCCAACCCCCCTGATATTGTAGTTCCTAAAGAAAGCCAAGAAGATGGAAAATGCAGTAATCCTCATTGCCCCCTTCTGGCCTCGACAAGTTTGTTTTCCTTTCCTTTGGCCTCTTCTTTGGAAACCATGGATTCTGGGCCCGGCTCCAGATCTGCTATCTTATCCATAGAGCATGGTAAATCTGAATCTCCAACATCTCAAGCTCACTGTGTTGTTTCTCCAATTCCCACAATTGCCTGGCATCCTTCACTTTCTTCTCCTGTCTGACAAATTATTGTCACTCATCACAAACCTTCTACTAGGAAACTACCAAAGTAAATGGGAAAAATTTTGCTAACTCTGCTCTTGGCAATGGATTAGACCCTTATATGAGTCCTAGTCATAAGGTTTTGGATTTTTTGGCTATCCTTTACCAATCTGGTTCCTCTGCTTCAACAATTAAAGTTCACCTATCAGCAATTTCGAACTTTCATGTGGGTCTTGAGGATGCATTTCTAATATCATACAAACTTTGTAAAGCATTTTTAAAGCATCTCCTATTGTTAAGGCCTCCATTTAAAGAACCCATTCCTCATTGGGATTTAACTTTGGTTCTACAGGCCCTTACTATAAACCCTTTTGAACCATCAGTGACTTGTGACTTAACATATTTGTTTTGGAAAACTTTATTTTTGGTGGCTATTACACCTGCCAGAACAGTATCCGAACCTCAGACCTTATCTTGCAAGCCTCCCTACTTAATATTTCACAAGGACAGGGTTGCCCTTAGGATAAATCCAACTTTTTTACCAAAGGTTGCTTTAGAGTCTAACATTAACCAGACTCTACAATTGCCAGTATTCTTCTCTAATTTTTCTAATAAAGGGGAATATTCCTTTCACCTACTAGATGTCCACAGACAATTACATTTTTATCTTCACAGAACATAGGATTTTAGGAAATCTGACTAATTATTTGTGGCATTCTCCTCTCTCTCTCTTTAGGTAATCCAGTTTCAAAGGTTACCTTGGCTAAATGGCTTAAAGACTGCATTACGTTCATCTGTCATTATAAAGGGCTCCAACTTCCAGGTCCAGTTAAAGCCCATTCAACGAGAGAGGTGACAACTTCTGCAAGTTTTCATGCCAGAACATCTTTGGACAATATATGTGCAGAAGTCATTTGGTCCTTTCCTCATACCTTTATCACTCATTACAAATTGGAGCAGGTCTCAAGGGGATGGACATCATTTGGCTCAATGGTGCTTTGTAATATTCTTCCATGAGACCTCCCAAGACTTAAGTAGCTGAGGACTCTGTCCCACTGTCAATGACTGAGTGAAGATTGACAACAACAGATAAAGAAGTTATGTCTTACCATAACGTTCCATCTGTGTTGTTGATCTTCACTAATTCTTGACATCCCCACCCTTCTTCCCCCAACCTGAGACTCTTAGTGGACCAGATTTTCCATAGCTAGCTTCATATTAAGGACACATATCTGACCTCTGACTATTATGTCTATTATTTTGGCTATAATTTCTGTTTGTCTGTCTACCACTAGGTTGGGCAAACTCAATCTGAGGTAATTTTGAGAGGAGCATTATGGGTAGTGCCTGGCTCGAGAGTTGGAAGACGTGAGCTGGAATAAATGGCTGAGTCGGTTCCAAGGCTCGGAATCGATGGGTAATGCCTGGCTTGAGAGTTGGAAGGCGTGAGCTGGAATAAACGGCTGAGTCGGTTCCAAGGCTCGGAATCGAGCCTACTTTCAAGGATTAGTGAAGATCAGCAGAAGGAGGGACATAGAGCTCTCCGAAAGTGTGTGCTAACAACAATAAAAAGATATCATAAAGTTATTTATACTTTCGTTTGAGTGGACTGTTTTCAAAGCTCGCTTTTTGTTAACAAGATCAGCAACACAGATGGAATGTTATGGTAAGACATAACTTCTTTTTACAGTTTATACCTTGCCTGTACAGAGTGCTGTGGTGCTCATAGTTTATTTAAAAAAAGTCTTCTTTTTAAACTGTAGCAAACTGCTTGCTACAAATATACCAGACAGTTGCAATGGTTTATACCTTGACTGCATGGAGCAAAAAACAGTGCTCAGGTTTTAGTTAAAAAATGTAGCAAACTGCTTTCTACAATGCACAGACCACACATGGAGTACCACAGCAGGAGAGATTGGGATTGGCAGATCGTGCCCTCAACACTTTGCGCCCAGGGCAATTGCCTATCTTGCCCCACCCTATCTATGCTACTGGGATGAGTCTGTTCCAGAGCAGCAGTATTCTCTGTGAGGAAGGAAAGTAGGGGGCAGGGCACAGAAAATGACTTGAGTGGTTAGTGCAGGGCGGGCATTTCATGTATCTGGCCACCTGGTTTGTGTATCAGTAGAAGGAGCGGAGGTGAGGTGGAGGCATGCTGATTAGGCAGTGTCAGCAGGAAGCATGGAACCATTCTGTAAGCTTGTTGCTCTTCACTTGAAGAGCTGAGTGTGGGATGCTACTATGTGGGACCTGCACAGAGCGCTGATTGACCAGCTATGCTTCTGCTGAATGAGATATACGTGTCCCTCCAAACAATTCTGTTGATGTTGCTGAAGAGATTTAGATCCCTAGACCGAGTATTTCGGATGTCATTTGACTTGTTGATATGCAGTAAATTCATCTGTACTGAGTTATATACCAGCCACAGGTCACATCTTAGCAATCTGTAGGACACTGAGTAAAGTGACAAAGCTTTATGTCAGTCCATGTAGGGGATATTGTTTAAGCCTTGTATCCTTTTAGTAAGGTATCTCTGTGGGTGTTCCATGCATCTGGACAGATACATGCCAAAATGGGCATTATATTCAATGACTGACCTAATGAGGGCTGAGTTAAGGACAGTTACATGTCAAAGTGGGCATTATATTCAATAACTGACCTAATGAGGGCTGATTTAAGGAGGACAATGACATCCCTAGATCTATACACAATCCCTTTATTTATAAGTTGTGCACTATAGAAGGACTTTCTTATGACAATGAAGACATGTTGGTCAAAAATTAGGTCAATGTCCGTATACGTTCCCAAATCCCATACAGTTGGATCAATTCTTAGGCATGTTTTTAATGTGATAGTTTCCTGCTGTGGTGGACTTCCCTAAAGATACCATAATGCAATTTTGGAATTTAGTGCCAGTCCATGATTTTGGTACCAGTTATTTATTTGGGACAAACCTTCTTGCAGGATGGCTAAGCCATTTGGGGATTCAATGACTGCTCCTAGCTTGCAGTCATCTACAGAATTAGTCAGTCAGAGCCCGTTGATATTGACTTTTACTTCAGAGAAGTAGATGCCATACAGGAGAGGTCCTAGCACAGAACCCTGAGGGACACCACTGGTGACCGTGTTGGTAGTGTCCCCTATTCTGATTTTCTGCCTTCTGTGAGACAGATGACAATCCATTGAGTGATATAGGGGTTTATTCCCAGTTTATGTAGCTTTTCTACTATGCCTGATTGAAGAATTGTGTTAAAAGCTTTGGCTGTCGAGATATGTAGTATACTGTTTTCCCTTCATCCATGGCTTTGATGGGGAAATGTGTCAAAAGTTTTGGCTATGTTGACATATGTGGTATAATGATTCACCTTCCTCCATTGCTTTGATGACCTTTGCGAAAAAATCCTCCAGGCTGAGTAACCATGATCTGCCCTTGACAAATCCAAACTGAGTCAGGTTCAAAGTCTGGAGGTTTCCTATGTCCTTATTGACTAATTCCATGATAAGTCTTTCCCTGGCTTTGCATATGAGGCTGGTCAGACTTATGGGTCTATAATTGCCTGGGTCCATGGAAGGTCCTGCCTTATGCAGGGGCAAGACTGTAGCTGTTCTTCATTCAACTTGTGCAAAACCTGTAGGGAGGCTGAGATTGAACAATGTTGTTAAGGTTGTGCCTAAATCACTCTTCAAGCTATTTAAGATGCATCCAGAGATATTGTCAGCTCCCATCGATGCAGTATTTTTAGCTTTTGATAGCATTCTTAAAACTCAGACGTGTGATAGCTGAAGGTCAGCCAGTTTGAGGTATATCCTAAGGGACAGGCAGAGGGTAGAGTGGGGAAAATTTATCAGCCAGTAGGTTCACTATATCTTTAGCCTTAGTATAGATAACATCATTCACAATAGGTTCAACGCATTGCTACTTTGCACTTTTGAGATTACGACCATAACTAAAAAAAGGCTTTGTGATTGTCTTTGGTTACCTGTTTTAGCCTCAAACTTGGCTTTTGTGGATTTCATTAAGCTCTTAAGTTGTTTCAGTGGGAATTGCTCTTAAATTTGGTTAACATTCTTTTCCTTTAATTGTAAACCTGTGGTTAAGAAGATGTGGTTTGTTAGAATTCCTTTAAATGTGTTAGAAGTAGTTAAACTGTATGTATTAACCCTACAGAGTTCAAATAAAATGCTTGTATGTATCTACCTAGTGGAAGTAAGTGCTTCATCTTTAAACAGTTTAACAATTTTCCAGTATTGCCACTAGGTGCCAAATCATTTCATGTTTAAAGTCTTGTGTTACTACCTTTGCATTTCATTGCATAACTGTAATAATGTGTTTATAAAGAATGACTTAAGGTAATTCCATGCACAAGCAATAATACCTGACAGGGTGTGTGTAATTGTGGAAATAACACATGCTTAAGGATGTTCTGAGGTCCAACACCAGAGACGGAGGGCTTCTACATCCCTGCAAGGGCATTATTTCCACAATGACACACACCCTGGAAGGTGCACTTAGAGAAGGGGTGTCTGTTAAATTGTTTTATATTTATTTTTTTATTTTTTTTATTTTTGATGTAAAACAGTTCCTCTGTCTAATGTTTAAACTTGATATAGTACATACAATTGTTGGATCAAGTATTTTACATCAAAAATGAAAGTTATGCAAGTATCTACACACACACACACACACACACACACACACACACACACACACACACACACATACATACATACATACATACATACATACACACACACACACACACCTCAGGTCATTATAATGGTTAAGGTGTTTACAGACACAAGGCTCAGGGTTTGATTCTCACCTTTGAAAGGGAAACTGGCTAGGTTTAAAATGGCCTACAAGGGCAGTTAGCCTAGTACTTGCCCATAAACATAGTAAGGCAGACAAATTGATAGAAACAAAGATACGTATACGGCACTTAGCATCAAGTCTGAGTGAACACATCATCAGATGTTTACATGACAGGATGTGAATGAAAAAAAACACAAAAAAAATAAATAAATAAATGCAGTGCATAGCAACTCTTCCTCCAATCCTCCCCTCAAAAAATGCAAAGCATAAAGACCTTCCTCTTTGCAGTCACTGATTTTACAGTTTGGCTGTGCTCCATCTATTCATTTCCCAGATTTTTTTTTATTTAACATTTGATCTGATGTTGTCAGTCTTCATCTATTCTTGACTTGTGGGTACAGTTCCGATCCTCGGAACCGATCAGGCCGATATATAGCTTGCATCAGCTAAGAATCTTTCGAGCTGCTAGTCTACTCACAATGCCTCTCTCTACATTACCTCACATTTCATTTGCTGCTCTTACAAGATGCATCACCCAACTCCTGTCTTGTAGCTAAGTAAAAACTTTATATTTACTCTTTTTCTTAAGTAGTTCTCTATTTTTTTTTCTCTATTTTTGAAGTCGTTGGTCTACACTCAGTGTGAGTATGTTTGTTTCCCTGCACTGTTGGTATTTTTCCACTAGCATCATTGGTAGTCCCCCCCTTCTTTTTAACATTGATAATCTTTCCACCATTGCTGGTAGATTTCTTCTTTGCAGTGTGACTGGGTTTTCTGTTCTTTCCTCATTCTTTCTTTTCCGGATCAAAATCTTCCCTTTCAGTGCTGACATCTCCCTCAACACCAACTGTTAAGAAGCATAAGCATGCATCTGCAGGTTCCTCTATGGAACCAAGAGGTAAAGTTCCTAAGCTTTCACAACAGTCTAAATCTTCAGCACTGATACCCATACCAGTGTCTGACACCAACCACGACACTCATTCAGTCTTTGACCACTACTGTGCCTACATTGACCATGGTTCTGACACTGGAACCAGTTGTCACTACCACCATGCCTGTGCCAATATCTCCCACAGCCCCACAGATGGTGCAGAAGACTCATATTTCCAGTCATCCCAGGACCACTTATTCCCCCTCCTTGAACCCTTTAATTGGACAACTCCCTAGCCCTTTCTAGAAAGACCCGAGTCTCCTTTTGGGTTGTCCATTCACTCTACCAGAAGTCTCTCTGAAGCTGACATTAAGTTGGTGGATCAGATCCTGACAGCCAGGGATCTTCCCACATCTTCCCAGCCCCCTCTCCCTTCTGGTGCAGGGGGCTTCTCCTCTATGACCCCTTCTTATTCTCCTCCTCTGACCTTTTCACAGGCCTTAGAGTTCACAGAGTCCAATGACTTTGGTGCTGACTACCTTTTTGTTTTCAATCTAGAGTCTGACTCTGAAGCTTTCAGTGTCTTCAGCACTATCGGGTCCCTGGGACTGGGTCTTTGGTGTTGGGCCTGAGGGGTTTGAGTCAGCTTCGTGTTTTTCTATGCAGCTGGCCTTGCCTCTTCAGGCTGCGCAGACAGGGAACCCATCCTTGTTTCCAGTTTGTCAAGTGGATCTCTTGAGGTGGGGTGTGACCCAGATTCCGAGTTTGTCTATCTCAGTTCCAAGCTTCCATCCCTCCTCAGGGGGTCCTGCCTTTCAAGCCATGGAAATAGCTTTGACCACTGCCTCATCTCACATGGCTCCTGCGTTACCAGGGTCTTTTCCTATGACCCCAGGGTTTATGGTTCTACCACCAACCTCAACCCCTGGGCAATGAGCCCCAAGATCGCAAGACTTACCTACTAATGGCATACCCTCTTCCAAGTCCTCTTCAGATATTCCCACTGAAGAGCCTCCTTAGAAGAGATTATGTAAGAGGAAACACCTTGATTCTCCCAAGGAATCCATCATGGAGGACATGGATTTTGATGGGGGGGGGGAGTTCCCCTCGGTCACCCCCAGATGAGATCTCCTTTGGAGACATTCTTGAGATCCTAAAGCAGAGGAGAGATTGGAAGCCCAAAGACCCATCCTTTGAGAAATCCTTGTACTTGTAGGCCTTTGGTGCTCACCTGTCTACTTCCTAGATGACTCTGCCTGCTGACAACCTAATTAATTGATTGCTCAGTGGGCTTGGAAGACTCCTGACTTTGTAGAACCTGTCCCCCAGAGACTTGACAAAATACTTTCTGTTCCTGAAGATCATCCACACTGGGCAAAGGGAATAGTAGTTGATGCCATGATGGTGGTGGCTGCCACCAAGAAAGAACTAGCCAAGGAATGTTCTACTGTACATCCCCCTAATTGAGAGTCCAGGGCGATGGACAGATTTGGGAAGCAGGTCTATGCATCATCGACCTTCTCCATCAGTTCCTTGAACATTTTGGCACACTTTACTAGACTTCAGAGGGATCTGGTGAAGGAGCTGTCAGATACCCTGGTGAGAGCAGTGGCTGATGGGATCCAGGAAAAAGTGGCCTCCCAGTTAGCTACCCTGAAGTCTATTTTGCATTCATCCATGAGGCTCATTGCGCATGCAGCTGAAGGGGTGACCAGGTCAGCAGGTTCAGGTGTTGCTATTTAATGACACCCTTGGATGTGCCTGTGCGAGTTTGTGGAACCATTCAAGTCTTCCTTCATCAATGCTCCCTTTGATGGATCCTTTTTGTTTGGACCCAAAGTAAAGGAAACTCTGTCCAGGCTTGAAAAGGATGGAAAGAGTCTGTCTGCTGTGGGTGTATGTTTTTCCATGCCTCAACGATACTACTCCAGGAATCAAAGGAGATGTGGTTCAAGAAGTCCTAGAAGCCTTTCCAGGACAAATGTGGTTCAACCACCCCTCTGGGCAGAGGGCAGAGTTACAATGGAAGACACTGTCCCGGGGCAGAGGTGGTCTGCAGACTCAGGGTTCCATGGATTCCTTCTCTGGTAAACCCTACCAGCACTCCTGAAAGGGGGCCCGATTGCTTGCCTCTGGAGGCAGTTGGGGAAGATATTCCTTGCACCCATCTGCTGGGCAACAAATAACCTCCAATGCCTGGGTGCTAAGGATCATTTCTAGAGGTTATTTAATCCACTTCACTCCTTACCCAAGAACCCAAGCAAGACTCCCCGATGTTCCACCCAGTCAGAGGGACCAAGCAGCATTAGAAATACAAAAGTTGCTAGAAATGAGTCATCCAAGAAGTCCCACCCGACCAATTAAGGTCTGGATTCTACTCAAGATTCTTTTTAGTGCCAAAGAAACCTGGGGACTGGGGACCGATTTTGTATCTCAGTATTCCAAAGAAATTTATCCAACAGTCAAAATTCTGGATGGTCACGGTTCAGTCAATACTTCCTTTCTTAGAGGAAAATGATTGGATGTGCTCTATCAGCTTTCAAGATGCATATTACCAAATAAAGTTTAACAAACAATCAAAGTTTCTCCGCTTCTGGCTAGGAGCCAGTCATTACCAGTTCAGAGTGCTAACCTTTGGTCTCATGACAGCCACAGGGTGTTCACCAAATGCATGGCAGTGGTCACAGCATATTTGAGGCTGCATGTTTTCCGAGTATTTCCTTACCTAGACGACTGGCTCCTCACCGCTTCCACCAGGCAACTACAACTATGAACAACAGACTTCATTCTGGAACTATCTCAACAGTTGGACATCACGGCCAATCTTGAGAAATCCCAACTAACCCCTTCTTAGAGTAGCTCGTCTCAACATCCTGTCCTGTGTGGCATCGCTTCCCTACCACAGGTTGCAGAAAATAAAATTGCAGGTTCCCCTCGTCTTCACTCAAACAAAATATCAGCTCAGCAAATTCTGCAGGCATTGGGCTCCATGGCAGCAGCGATTACATTAGTTCCACTGGTAAGGGATTTCACTTGAGACTTCTCCAATGGTTGCTTGTGAACCAATGGTTTGTTCTAACACACCCCATGAATCACTTAGTTTTCATATCCAGCCAAGGCAAAAATGACCTAACCTGGTGGATGCAGTCCAAGGAGATTTTTCTAGGCTGCCCCTTTGTCCCCCTGCAGCCCAAGGTCATAGTGACCACTGATGTTTCCCAGATGAGGTGGGGAGGCATTATCTTGGGAGGACAGTCCAAGGCACTTGTTCCCCCTCAGAGGTCAATCTGAATATCAGTGTTCTAGAGCTAAGGGCATTGCTTTTGGTGTTGCAAGCATTTCATTCTGCCTTACCTCAGGGGACAATAGTTATTCAGTCAGACAACATGTCTGTAGCCTTGTACATCAACAAACAAGGGGGAACCAAGTCCTACCCTCTGTGTTTAGAAGCCCTTCGAATGTGGCAATGGGCCATAACATCCAACCATTTTCTGATAGCAATACACATCCTGGGGAGTTCAAATGTGATTGCAGACAAGCTGAGCAGATGCATTCTCATGCCACACAAGTGGTCTCTAAATTCCAGAGTGGTGAAGAAGATCTTCCTTTCCTGAGGCCAGCCTTGTTGTGACCTGTTTGCTTCACCCTTGAGCAACATATGCTGAAGCTACTTTGCCCTAATTCCCCCTTGGGGGGAGTCCCCAGAGATGATCTTCTCCAAGACTGGGCCCCTAGGTCTCCTTTATGCCTTTCCCCCTTCCCTCTGATCCCTCCTTTTCTCAAGAAAGCAGCTTGGTTGTAAAGCAAAGTGATCCCCATTGCACCTTACTGGCCTTGACTGATTATGGTTCCCCCTTCTCTGGCCTCATCTACTTCACCGCCAATGGATTCTTGACCCAGTTCCAGACATTCTGTACCATCCTCGGGGACTAGTGCACTCCAATCTACAGACTCTCAACCTAACTGCTTGGTTTCACCAATTCCATTAGTCACCAGGAATAATGATATTCCTTCTCCTGTAAGACACATTTTGTTGGCATTCCATAAACCTTCCACCAGGAATCTCTGCCATAGTAAATGGAAGAGATGTTCTGTTTGGGCTTCTGATAATGGTCTGGATCTCTTTTTAGCACCAGTAGAAAATGTTCTAGAGTTTCTAGCTGCCATTTTTGGTAAAGAAGCTTCTGCTTCCACAGTCAGGGTTATCTTAGCAGCTATTTCAAATTTCCATAATGGTATCAGTGACCAGCCTTTAATCTTCTACAGGTTTTGCAAAGTTTTTCTTAAAGGCACCATCCATTTAAAGCCCCCATTCAAGGATCCGCTACCACCATGGGACTTGACTATTGTATTGCAATCTCTTACATTACCTCCATTTGAACCTGCAGCTACTTGTGACTTAAAATTTCTTTCTTGGAAAACATTGCTTCTTATAGCTGTCACTTTTGTGAGATGAGTCTCTGAATTACAGGCTCTATGTTCTGAAGCCCCTTATTTAGTTTTCCAAAAAGACAGAGTGTCACTCAGAACAAGCCTGGCCTTCCTTCCTAAACTGATTTCAGAGACCAATGTCAATCAATCTATGGACTTGCCTGTATTTTTCCAAAATTTTTCTAATAAAGGTGAATACTGGCTGCACCTTCTGGATGTTCATAGACATTTATATTTTTATTGGGATAGAACTAAGCAATTTAGACAATCAGAACAATTATTTGTGTCCTTTGCAAGCACAACATTAGGCAGATCTGTTTCTAAGGTTACTCTGTCTAGATGGTTAAGGGATTGCATTTCCTTTTTTTACAACTCCCTATTCCAGTGAAGGCACATTCTACCAGATCTATGGCAATTTCAGTTGTTTTCATTCTAAAAGTTCCATGTCAAAAATCTGTGCAGCTGCAACATGGGCTAAACCATATACTTTTATTACTCATTAAAATTGAATATGGTCTCCAGGGGGAAAGCCTCCTTTGGTTCTTTGGTTCTCAGAAATGTTCTTCCATAGGGCCACCCACGATCTAAAGTAGATGGAGACTGTCCCACAAGCCAAGAATAGATGATGATTGACAACATCAGATAAAGAAGTTATGTCTTACCATAATGTTCCATCTGTGTTGTTGAGCTTCATCTATTCTTGTGTCCTTCCTCACCTGCTCCCTCCCTTGGTGTTCTGGTGGAGCAACATCCTGTCCTGGGTTTCATTGTTAGGGTATACCTTGGACAAGGCTTTTGGCTTGAGTTAGACTGTCTTTTTCAGTATGTTTACAAACTCGATCGGAGGTAATGCAGAGAGGGGCATTGTAGGTAGACTAGCAACTCGAGAGACTTTTGGCTGACGTGAGCTATATATCAGCTGGACAAGTCAAGAATAGATGAAGATCGACAACATAGATGGAAGGTTATGGTAAGACATAACTTCTTTTTTACTAGGAAAGTCCAACTGGGATAGAGCCCATTTTCAGCAGAGGCCTGTGGAGAAAGGCTCCAGACACATGTCTTTGGAATGCTGAAGGAAACTGGAGCACCTAGAGGAAACCCACATTAATGCATGGAGGACATGCAGACTTTACAAAGAAGGCACCCCAGCCAAGAATCGAACTGGACAGACTCTTGCTGTAAAGCAACAATACTAACCGCTGAACCACTGCACATATGTAGTGCTGAATGATCACCCCAGGCTGGGATTGCGCAGGTTCCCAAATATATTTTCAGTCAATAATACCAGTTTTATTAATTTTGTAGAGCACTGAGTGTGATGATTATGCTCTGATATTCAGAAAAAGACAAATCAGTTAAGCGCTATACCCCTAGCTTAAGTTGTTAAAGTTGGGTCTAGCACTATTTGCCCCATGTACTACTACTTAAAGTAAAAAAAAAAAAAAAATGTTTTGCCAGATATCAAAGCACTTAGAGAGCTCCAGTCAGAAAAGCAGTGTAACACAGTCCCTTATTTTTACACTCACCTTGCCATGCCTCTAAACTGTCTAGATTTTTCTCAGAATGTCCAGATTTTTGCCTCATTTGTTTAGTCTGTTCCTCATAAATTCCAAGATCTTCATGCAAATCAAAGAGGATTTAAGTTACTGCATAGTGACATGCATTTCAGTTTCAGAATTCATATCCTTCAGACAAACTGCAGGCAAAGACATATCCTATTATTCTAGGTACTTTCTAAGCTCTAATAGGAAGGGACACCTTATCAGTGCATACAGCAGGCAGAAACAAATCTTTTATTCTGCCTATTTTTTGATTTTTTTTATCATTTGTTGACCAGGAAAGCCTGACTTGGAACAAAGCCAATTTTCAGTGGAGGCCTGGGGAGAAATGCTCTAAATGTATGTCTTTGTAATGTGGGAGGAAACCGGAGCACCCGGAGGAAACCCACACAAACGCAGGGAGGACATGCAGACTCCACACAGAAGACACTCCAGCAATGAATCGAACCGCAGAACCTCTTGCTGTGAGGCGACAATGCTACCGCTGTATCACTGTGTTGTCTGTGCACCTCTATCATTTGCTTGTCCGTACTGGCAGATCTTACAGAGTAGTGCTCTATGCACTACAAAGAATTATGCTTGGGTCTCTGAACATAACCTTCAATTATGTGTTCTCAGCATGGATGCCAAGATTCACTTCTTGAGCTTCCTAATAAACCGGTTGTGATTGGTGACCTGCTCATAATCCTCTATATTAAAATAAAAAGGTACCTAAACAATTGCATGATGCAGTCAGTGATCTCTCTGTCTCTGTCATGCATGTACACAAGCCCACACAAATGCGTACACACATTATTATACCTTTTTTATTTTATTTACTTTAAATAAACTTTACTTTTACAGTTCCTAAATGGCAAAGCTCTAATTAGTGAACATTAGAAATGGTGGTAGTTTGCTTTTTAACTGTCTGAGCTTCACGGCAGTTTAATGTAGTGCTATGAAGTGGTGGACTTGTGTTTCACCAGGCATTGCCTGTACTTTAACACCCTGCTGGAGAACATGGTGATGTGCAGGTTGCCCATTCTCTGAAGAGAATGTATCCTTAAGTAACAATAGAAATAATTGGATTCCACTTGACTCATCAAGTTACAACTTGGTAAAAGAACCAACATGCTAATCACAACTAGTCAGGAAACCTAAAATAAATGAATAAATGTCAACATGTTTTTCAGGAGACAAACTCCCCTGCATCCCCAACTCAGAGAGGGCAACCTGTCTTCTTCATAACCCCAAACATATATAAACAGACACAAACATCCCTGGGATTCAGTAATAATTATGGAGGCACCACACTAAGCCTACATGATGTGTGATAGTGTGATGAGCAGAAGTGCTAGTCAAACATGCATGCAGCTCATCACGTCTACAGATTTGCAAGTACCTTTTCGTGGCCAGCACTAGTTATCTCAGCCACGAAAAGGTGTTTGCAAGCATGAGCACAGAATGCAAACCAAACAGCATGCATATAGGCAAAGCTCAGATATGAACATGGGCTGTAGCCCAGACACATTAAAGGACAAGTACAATGAAAGAATACAGAAAGAGGAGAAGTGAAATGGGAGAATTGTATGCAAATAACTGTTATATTGCATAAATTAATTAATGTGGAAGGGCAAATGTGTAAAATGTACTCATATATTACCACAGACAAATGTGATGAAGTATCTAAGAAGCATTTTTGACATAAATCCTAAAACACTGATGTAATGATAATTAATGTCAATGACAGTACCAGAGTTATGCACACAAAAAAAACAGACATGCTAACAAAGGCTGTGATAGGGATATAAAGCCGCAGTGTAATAAAGGAGAATGAAAATGTATTATACGTGCTAATAAAATGCTGAGTTCAGATAACAGCAAGGACAGAAAGTACATTATGGGATGAATGCATAGACTGCAGTTATTGCATATGAGATACATGTACAGGGAATTTATGTATGCATGCTGACTCCACTGCTGTATTCACCACCTCAGCATATATACACATGAAAAAATTACCCTTACAACTGTAATGTTAGATATATCAGAATGGATATGTTTTTGCAAAGAAATGACAGTGGCACCCACAGGAAAGGGTGTTGTATAGTCATATAAATGCTAAATGGCAACCTAATAACACACAACACAAAATGGATGACGTCATGAGTTCAGGTTTTCCATTGCTGATTTGCAAATATCTCAGATAGCATTATACTGGGCATGCTCACATGAAAATAAGAGAACAGTAACATAACAGCAGCAACACAGTAGAAAGTATTTAATAGAGGACCAGTCACAGTTTCTGATGGTCTGGCAGCATGCCATACAGTAAAAACATTTATGGAATCCCTCATTTGCCATTAAGTTGTACAGTGTGATGAAAACAATTGCAGTAATGAAGAAATGTCCAGATGAAGATATGCAAAATGCAACACAATTATCTCGGGAAAAGGTAATGCATGTGAGCAATGAATGAATTTTCAACCACATGCCAGGACAGATATCAGAGAGATGCATAACAATCAGGGGTACTACAGAAATATACATATTGATCATGTTATGAAAAACAGCCTGTAAGGGCTTACAGCACTTTCCTATTATAAAGTGTATGGATGATCTGCCTTGTTGGAACAGGCCTGAAAAAGGCGGCCCTCTGAGTGTACCATAACTGTTGTCTGTAAGCCACTGTTGTCTGACACATTGTATTAGAAAAATCAAACGAACAAAAGTCCAACTAATAACCACACCAGAAATGTGGAAGAAACAGCAAAAGTCTGGATAAATTCCACAGATTTATTACAAACAGTTAAGTGCTTTTGTCCTCAAGTGGGACTTCTTCAGAACTGCCATTATGCAAACACAGACCATTTAAATACAGCTCAAACTGATCATGTGACATTCAATAAGCCAATCAGTTTAATAAAACTGAAGAAAACTAAGAAAACTTCCTTTCCTTGAAGGAGGCAGCAAAAGCCAACACATTCTGGCTAGGCTTATAAATGCCTTTGGGCAGATAGCCTAGTACCTACCTATGAACCTATAAAACAATAAAACCCTTAAGACTGTGTACATATAACCTTGTACTAAAACACAAATACATAAAACAGTATAAGAACAAAAGTGCTTAACTGTCTGTAATAAATCTGTGGAATTTTATCTGGACTTTTTCTGTTTCTTCCACATTTCTGGTGTGGACATTTGTATGATAGTCAGACTACCAGATTCAAACCCCTGCTTATTATATGAGGCCCTTTCCAGAACTCTGTATTGACTGCATATGCCATATCAGAAAATAATGGATTCTGTCACAAATAACTGAATTGAATGTGTACATTAAGAAAGGAGTTATGGATCCATATGAAGAATCAGATTTATTCAGAATGCTGAAAAGGAGCTACACGTTACTGTCCACACAACAGTGAGCAGTACAATCTCAATGCTTCTTTGACAAGGGAGCGGTCTTCATCATGTAGTAGATACAGTCAGATAGTGACTCAATGTGGCCTAAGGTAGGGTAAACTCAGTTCCTAGAAAATGCACTGAAGCTCACATTTTTTAGTAGTTTGGTAGTTGATGTAGAGAATTCAGGCCCTTGTCTCCTGTACTCAAGCTACAGGGTTTGCGTCTTTGCAAATTAACTAACATGCCATTCCTAACTAGGGCATCACAAACACACACACCCACACCCACATAGCCTGTGCTTGGCAGCAAGCGTGTTCCCACATCCAGGCACTACTGATGGATATAATGCTCTTTTCTCCATGTGTAAGTTCCAGGCAAAAACATCTTGTATTTAAATTCCAGTTCCATGCATGGAACACAGAAAAGAAGAAGCAAGCAACAGGTACGTGTATTGACGCACATGGTTTTCTTAAAGAAGAATATCCTTAAGAAAACATGCAATTTTTTAAATTAAAATAGCAAATGTTGCGGCAGCCCCGTGGCCAGTGGCCCCCTCCCTGCCAGCAGGCCCTAGCACCTACGTAGGTCACATAGTGCTGGATCTGACTCTTGTAGTACACACACTGTCCCTGAATTGAACCACAGTCTGTCTGTGTACATATACTATATAAGCCAGTACTCAATTGAAGCACCACAGGACCAATCAAAGCATGACATGTCCCAATAACCATTTCACTGCCATGCAATCACAACCCATGATGATATATCATTGTCCAACATAAAACTAGACAATAATAGCTAGGTACAATGGTGTTTTATGTAAAATCAGGACATTCATATAAAGGTTGCCCTTTTGGGCATTAAACAGCAAGCTATGTGACTCTACTGATTAAAGACATGTGACTCAACCACAAGTGCCAGGGTGGAAGTCTTAACACAGCTGTGACACTTGATGTTTATGTTGTAAACAGCCACTGAGATAAATGGGATGGTGGAGGCCTCTCCCACTGTAAATGGGCACATTATAACTGTGGTGGATGCCATTCATTCTTTACAGCATAAAACCCAACAATGCTAACAAGCACTGACTGTGGATGTTGAACAAATGAGCATTTGACAACAGGAAATACATGATACACTTTTGTCGGAATGAACTCATCAGTGTGTTTTTCATAGAGGATGCTTCAATAAAAAAGTAGGATAAGGGAGCTGTGTGAACAGTTAAATGCATTCTTCTCAGGGGAAATGGATACTCCACCAAATGTTACACACACACACACACATATGTTTCTCGTGTTGGACATCAAACCTCCTATCAAGTTGCACAATCTAGAGAGGACAACACGGGAGAAGACTGACATTAACAATGTGAAATAGGACATTTGAACCAGTCATTAGCTAAGTGTTATTGACTGCTTTTGGTACACTAATTCAGAACAGATTGTACTGTGCATTACAGGTTGTACAACAAATGCATATGTTTTCACAGGGCAATGTAACATCATTATGATTGTGATATGTAATGACATACTTCTGTTCTATAATTTAGATATTGGCCTTTGTGTACATTGTGTTACTCTGAGGACATTGACATGTTTGACATTATGGGATGATATAGGCATTCACTGTTGTACACCACTGGATTATCAATCAAGCTTTCCTGCAACTTCATGTCGAGATGATTGCACCCTTGTATTGCCTCATAATTGCATTATGTCATTGCCAAGACAAACATGTAAATTACACATAGGCAGTGCACTGCAGAAAAACAGTGATGGATTATGTGAGAATAAGTTAACACAGCTTATAACACATTTCAGTTGTAAACACTGTAGACATACATTAAAGGACTGAATTAATAGAGACAACATCATTCTGAAATCAAGCTCCCCTAATAGAGGCATACAAAGCTGTGCAATTTAAAACAAGAATACTTTTCTTTTGTCTTTTTTTTTTTTTAGTCTTTGAGCACAGTGCTGCCAAGCTAAATTTTGCTGCTGATGGCAAAGTATTAGTGCATATGTAATAATGTCTAGAAGTTTTGAATGGGAATTAGTAGTACTCTATTATGCTCTATGCCAACTTTTGCACAAATAACTGTGCAAGAAAGACTTCACAATAGGTAGCAGGCACGTTAATATAGCAGCAGGATAATGATGTGTTAAGTAAAGATGTAGCCAACATTTACAGTCAGACAAAACATCCTGAAACATTTTTTTATCCATCTGTATTCAAATCTTTAGAGCATTCCAAGAAAAACATTTATACCTGAGTTGTATCTAGGCACACCATGTAGGGAGTCATACTTCTGATAGTTCACATTTGACATCACATTTCGGCAATTGTGAATGTATGTTTCCATCTTCATTGCTGTATTGATAGCTGTTATCTGTACATCCAACTCTTAGCTTGTTGAAAAGTACATTAAACCTGAATAAAAATAAATTGGCACAGTGGTGCAAAGCACAACTGAGTAATGCAGATGAAGGCAATAAAATAAACAAGATATTGCCAAAAAGTATGTACTTCCATTTAGTCTGAGTTGTATTTGTTGCCTGGCTGCAGACATTGTGCAAATGGAGAGGTGAAAGATTAATTGTACAGAAGAAAGCTACATTGACAAGGTGATATGTTGGCAGGGACAAAGTAGATTATGACAGATGAAGGATAATGGTAGCACATAAAAATATCTAGCCAAAAGATACACGTAAAATAGTGTACCAAAAACAGCCAATAACAGTTAGCTAATGATTGGATTAGAACTCTTGAAATCAGTCAAAAATCTTTCTGCACGTGTGAACATTAGTTTATTATAACAGAAAGGAATTACCACTTCACAATTTTAAAATAATACAAATGAAGTAGAGTGAAAACCTTCTGAAGCAGAAGGGGTAAACAGAGAGACAGATACAGAGAGGAATAGAACAACATATTTGCGGGACATGTAGGACCATCTGTATGGTGTATTAGTTTTACTTATTAAACCATTATAAATCTGTCATGCTCTGTACATGTTATAGGTACAAATAAGAGGTGGGAGAGTGCAATACACATAAATACCTAACCAGGATAAGGTTGGCTTACTATGCCTCCCTGTTGGGACTCCACTGAATTGATGTCTTTCTACACTATTCAAATGGTATGTTAATGAAATATTTTATATGGAGAGAAATACAGATGTTTGCAGTTAAATATATGATAGGAATATGAAATGTGATGAATTAATAAATTGATATACAGCTATAATCGAACCCATGACATTACACAAATACATTAGGCTACAAAAAGGATAATTATTTTAACAGACCACATAGAAACTCCTAATTTATTGCATCCAGCAGCCTAAGAGCTGTAACATTAACTGTTCCGCGGTACTACCTTTAGTCTACCTTTACTCTGTGTTCTCAGAACACCATGAATTTAAGCACATTTGTGTGAAAGTAACCTGACTGCTGCAGATTACATTGAAATCCTCAGCTTTTACAATAAGAAGTTAAATAACATTCTCTGTCATTCAGCATTGCTGTATCATGTCAAACTCTGTTCAAATTCCAAGGACATAAAGGGTTTTCCGTGGGTTATTTCTGGCTGTGCATGTTGTTTGTGAATCTATTTTTGACCACATTAAATGTGTGAAAAAGGTGGATAAGAAAGTGGTGAAAATGGGGCTGGAAACAGAAGGTAGGACACAGGGGTAAGAATACAGGAATTTACATGAGGGTCATGGGAGAGCACCATAGCTATCCATTTCTTCACAGCATAAGTGCACAATTGTACACATAATTTTATAACTTAACGAAGTCACCACACCAGTAATGAGTGACAACAGAATAATGTTGTCTATCCAATTGAGTCAAATCAGTTGTGTCAAGATGACACACAGATAAAGTGGAGGGCTATGTATGAGGCATAATGTTTTTTCATGGGACAGGCACCCATATTTTGTTATCTTTTGGGAGAGAGAGGAATGTTGGAAAAGGTGTAAAAGAATGAGAGGGTCGGATAGGTTAGGAAGCATGTGCACACATGTAGGATGTAAAAGACAGACAGGTATGGTGATGGAGACACCATGGTTTGAAATAGGTAGGAGACAATAGGGGTGCACCCATGTCTAGCTTAAGAACAATGAGAATGTAGTCCTTGCTCTCAGAATTGTCATCATTGTCTCATGCTGCAGCTCCCTGGGTCAGTTCTGGAAGTTTTATTGTCTTATCAGTGCAGCATGGGACCTTTTCAACTGTGTTGATATGTGCACTGAAACCCCTCTCCATTATATACTCCACGAGCCCTGTCAGCTCCTACTGGGTGACAAAATTATCATTGTCACTACTTCTGCTCCTGGAAGGTACCACTGCACAGCAGTCAGGACAGAAGTTCTTGGCACAGTTGGAACAGATAGAGCAGTGGTTATGGAGGCAACACTGACAGGTTGTGAACCCAAAGTGCTGGGTGTCTGTGTTGCCATCTGTGGAGGTATGGTGGGCTGAGCTGCAGTGCTCAGTGTACCTCTCTGTGCTGTTGATCATTAATTTTTCATCAGCAAGTAGGACAAACAGCAGATTGTTAACAAACTGCAATCCCACAAAGACAAAAAATAAAAGAGAGAGAGAGGGTGGAGGGAGATGAGACAAACAAACGGTAATTATATACATGGCATGTCACAGTACTATATTTTTTCAATAAACTTTGGCAATACATAAACAATTGTGATAATTTACTATTGTACACTATTACCACATTCATGTATGATGGAAAGGTATTTATGTGTCATAAAATAATCAAATCAACTGCTATGCTAAAACAAAGGGCAGCCTTTATTTCCCTTTGATGAACATAAAATATGCATTCTAATTTAATAATTGCAACTACCATTATTTAATTCTTCCTGAAATGTTACTGCCATTGATATTTTATGAATGCCTATCCAGTAATAAAAATAAAGAAAAATATGTAGTCACCATAGCATTCCATCTGTATTCTCCATTTTAATTTTTCCTCAACTGTTGGGTTCAGATCCGACTCTTGGATCCAACTCATTTGCTTTTTCCAGCTCATGGAACAATGAAACTCTTGAGCTCCTCCCTTACCCATAATGCTCAGTGATATAACATACATCAGATCATGTTTGCTGCCCCCAAACCAGAACATATTAGAAAATGATAAGTCAACAGCATCTGGGACTCAAACAAATGAACAGTAGTTCCTCAAGCATATTACTATCTTCCAAAAGTCAAACAAGGAGGGGAATGGAAGGAGGAAAGTTGAGGAAAAATAAAAATAGACAACACAGATTGGAACTTTATGGTGAGTATGTCACTTTTTTATCAGATGTTCTCATTTTCTTTTATTCCTCAACTGTTGGGATAGAGCTCCCAGCTACCTAAATCCCGGAAGGACTCTAAGGAAGGATGTTCATGAGTACCATTGACCAGAGGCTACTCTTCCTCTAGAGACCAGATCTAATTTGTAATGAGTAGTAAAGGTATGCGGATTAGCCCAAGATGTGGCTGCACTGTGATACTGCCAGCACAGCTATCTGGAACTTTTTAAATAATTATATGTCATTTGTGAATATTAATCTGATTCATATGCTTGTCTTACAAATGTAAGAGAACTATATGTTATATGGATATTAAACTACTGGTGCAGAAGTGTGTGTTGAACTGTATGTTATGCACTAAGCTTCAAGAATGTAACCATAGTGTACCCTACTGGAAAAGAACAGAAATGTATATAAACTATATACCTGTGCAAATGTATGCTTTAATAGTAGAATCTGGAACATACAGAGTTAACTTGCAAAACTTCAAGAAAATAAGTTGAAATTAAGAATGTTTTATGGTGTGCTATAAAGTTAGTTAATACAGCAGGAAGACATTATGTCTAGAGCTAGAAGTTTCTTTCTATTGCCTTGAAACATAAATAATTACTAGGTTTAAACTGTAAAGTGGTTTTATTGCTCTGTGACATCCTAGAAGCTGCACATCTGAGAGATTAAATATTTGTAACACAGAGGTGTTAGTCTGTGTTAGCCTGGAAACTGAAGGCAGGTGGCAAAGAGTAATGTAATCCCAGCTGACCCAGCAGTAATATGTATTATTAATTTAAGAACTATCTCAGAGAGTGAGTCTGTGCATTTTGTATCTTGTGTTGGACCTGCATGGGCCCAGTAATCCAGGAGCCTCAATCCTCACCATTAGCACCAGTGAGGGATGTAAAATGACATTGTAGGGCATTCCTATATAAATTCAGAACACATCTAAACTATTCTTTACTATATTCCTAACTATCTCTAAAAGAAACTATGCCCTAAATAACTTACCTACAGAGCAACATGCAAGCAGAAGTGCTGAGTGAATGTTTTTAGGTCCAAGACAGATATAAAATGCACAGACACACTCTCTGAGATAGTTTTTAAATTAAGAATACATATTACTACTGGGTTAGCTGGGATGACATCACTCTTTTTCACCTGCCTTAAGTTCCCATGCTAACACAGCCTAACACCTCTGTATTACAAATACTTATCTCTCAGATGTGCAGCTTCTAGGAAGTCACAGAGCAATAAAAACACTTTACATTTCAAACCTAGTAATTAAATTTCCGTTTCAAGACAATAAAAAGAAACTTCTAGCTCTAGACATCCTGTCTTCTTGCTGTATTAACTAACTTTATAGCACATCATAAAACACTCTTAATTTCAACTTATTTTCTTGAAGCTTTGCAAGTTAACTCTGTATGTTCCAGTTTCTACTATTAAAACATACATTTGCACAGATATATAGTTTATGTACATTTATGTTCTTTTTCAGTAGGGTGCACTGTGGTTACATTCTTGAAGCTCAGTATACAACATACAGTTGAACACAGACTTCTGCACCACTAATTTAATATCCACATAACATATAGTTTTCTTACATTTGTAAGACAAGCATATGAATCATATTAATATTTGCAAATGATATATAATTATTTACAAAATTTCAGATAGCTGTGCTGGCAGTCTCACATGCACAAATATTATCCAATGAAGATCTGGATAAAAATGCTGAAGAAATTGCCATAGGTCTAGTGGAATGTTCTTTTGGTGATTTTGGCAAAGAAAAGCCCAATTTGTCATAAACAAAGGTAATACAATCAGTTACCATTTGGCTAAAGTCACTTTAGAAATGGCTTTGCCTAATTTTAAGTCTGTGAAAGAGACAGTTGTTCACATTTCCTAAAATGTTTGGTTTTATGTAGATAAACCTGTAATTGCCTGTGAATCTCCAAAAGGTGTAACATATACTCTCCCTTATTTGAGAAATTTGGAAAGAAGACTAGAAGGTTGATAACCTGATTGATATTGTATTCTGACACCACCTTAGGAAGAAAGGAAGAACTGGTCCATAAAGATACCCTATCCCTATGAAAAATTAAATAAGGAGGTTAGGATGACAAGGCCTGTAATTTTGATACTCTTCTAACAGAAGTAATGGGCATGAAAAAGATAGTTTTCCAGGTCAAGAAAGTTAGTTCATATTTAGCTGATGGCTCAAACGTTGATTGTAAAAAACAAGAAAAACAGCAAACAAGATAAAGAAACCAAGAAGTAAAACCGCTGATGAAGTCCACGAATACCCAACAAATTTATTGTAATATAAGCGCTTTCATGCACCTCTCATGAGTACACTTCCTCAGACAATTACATAAAACCAACAGCCATATTTTATAATCAAGTCAATCAAGTAATTAACCAATTAATATAATAACATCTTAAAGAGCACCATTGTGTCCTACTAATCTATGTTAAAAACTATGTGTAAAACTAACAACACTATGAAAAAAACATACTACATATTTTAGATAAAAACGCAAGTAAAAATAAAAATAAACTGTATTAATTCAAAAGATCACAAAATCATTTAACATTTCAGAGCTTTTAACCTGAGTAAACATTTAATAGAAGAAACATCATTTATTCCAGGATGAACATAAGCATTTGTTCTAAGTTGCCAAATAAGTTCCTGTTCCTCTAGTTTTAATTGCCAAGGACCACCCCTAGGGTTGGGAATAACTTGTTGCACTACAGTAAATTGAAATCTGTGAGAATTGAATTCATTAATGTGTCTAGCCAGGGCATTGGTAACCGTGCCTTTAGATATAGCATAAATATTTGAATTAATACAGTTTATTTTTATTTTTACTTGCGTTTTTATCTAAAATATGTAGCATGTTTTTTTCATAGTGTTGTTAGTTTTACACATAGTTTTTAACATAGATTAGTAGGACACAATGGTGCTCTTTAAGATGTTATTATATTAATTGGTTAATTACTTGATTGACTTGATTATAAAATATGGCTGTTGGTTTTATGTAATTGTCTGAGGAAGTGCACTCATGAGAGGTGCATGAAAGCGCTTATATTACAATAAATTTGTTGGGTATTCATGGACTTTGTCAGCGGTTTTACTTCTTGGTTTCAAACAGTGATTGTGTTAAGGTTTGTAAAACAATGTTCACATCCCAAGGAGCAGTGTGATCTTTTAATGGGGGTCTAAGTAGCAAAGTTCCCCTTAGAAAGGCTTTACAAAGTTTGTAGTATGCTAAAGATGAGTTACTTACACCTATATGAAAATTATAAATGGCAGCTAGTTGTACTTTTTACAACAAGCTAGCACCTTCATTGAAAATTGTAGCTAAAAAAATCAAGAACTTTAGGGACCGGTGCTGAAAAGAGATCTAGACATTTGTGTTGCATGCAAATAACAAATTTGTTTGATTTACTTATGTAAAGCTTCCTAGTAGAATCTTTGTGAGATGATAGGGGAATGTGACGGACAGGAGAGGAGAGCCTGGGCTGTCTAGCAATCAACAGAAGTGGAACAACCTTTTGGTCAGTTTAGGTGGAAATGTCTGAATGACTCATCTGTCGAGTGAGACAGCAGGTCTGGAGTTGGATCCAGAATTCATGGAGGATAAATTAGATGAGGCCAAAGAAAGGGAAACCAAATCTGACAAGGCCAGTAAGGGACAGTGAGGATAACTGTGCTGTTCGGTTGAGATGCTTTCTGATGAAATTCGGGAATTAGCGGGAACATGGATAGGTGTAAAGGAGACCGGGAGGCCAGTTGTGACTTAGAGTGTCCCTTGGTGACTCCCCTGGTGGGTGATGAGGGCAAAGAATTTGTTGCATTTATTGTTGAGAGGAGATGCAAAGAGATCACAGCATGGTTGTCCCCCATCGATGGAAAATTCATTCCACAACCTTCATATTTAGGTTACCTCTTGTTTGTTAATGTACCAGATTACTGACATATTGTTCATCTAGATCACAATATTCCTGGTGCCTTGGAAGGTCTGCAATGCTAGTATGACCTCTCTCATTTCCAGAACATTGATATGAGTGTTGGTCTCTTCAGGGAACCATGTGCCTTAGACTCTGTTTTCCAAGAAGTGCCCCCCCCCACCCTATGTGGGAAGCGGCAGTGGTCACTATGGCCTTGGGTTGGGGGAACAGCAAAAGGGCAACCATCTTATTCTTGACTAGAGTGTATCCACCATAGGAGATAACTTTTGCATGCCTAAGTTCTTTTGATCTGACTGGACAAGGGATGGTAAAGAATGGACCATTCAGTTACCACTGAAGAATTCTCATATACTACCTTGACAACAATACCAGGATGATTGCTGCTGACATGGATTCCAAAGCTTGAAGGATCAGTTGAGCTGAGAGAGAAGAGCTTTGAATGATCTTTCTGACCTGGAGATGAATAGTCTGAACTCTATATACAGGAGAGATGTTACTTGAGTGATTGTACTGAGCAAGGCAGCAATGAATTCCAATGTCTGTGTTGGTTCCAGATGAGATTTGTTGTAATAGATTGAAATGCCCAGATGGGAGCATATTTGGAGTAAGTAATCTTGAGACAGAACCAGTTGATATCTAGTCAATGCAGTTATCAGCCGTTTTTTTAGATACGGAAATACTTGGAATACCTGCAGTCTCAAGACAGCTGCCAGTACTGCCATACACTTGGTTAACACCCTGGGCACTGTGGTAAGGCCAAAGTGCAGAACTCTGAATTGGTAATGACTGGCTTCCAAATGGAATTGTAGATATCTCCTGGATCGTCTGTTCATTTTGATATGATAGTTCGCATTCTGAAGATCTAGTGAGCACATCCTTCTGCGGAAAAGGCAGCATGGACTGCACTGTGACCATCCGGAACTTTGTGTATTTAACTGACTGATTTAAACAGCTGATATCCAAAACTGGTCTCCAGTCCCCTGTTTTCTTTGGTATTAAAAATAATTTTAGTAAGTTCTGGACTGTTTCTGGTCTGGGGAGACCTCTTGGATGACTTTTTTCTATTAGCTTTTGTATGTCTAGTGGTGCTTCCTTCTGATTGGGTGGAACATTAGGGATTTTGTTTGATACTAGCAGGAGGGGATGGGAAAAGGGTATTATGTGTCCTCTGAATATTAGCCTCCACACCCAATAATCCTTGGTAATTTCCAGCCAGGCTCTCAGGTGCAGGGACAGATGACCCCAGACTGCCTCCAGAGATGGACAGTCAGGCCTCCTTTCAGGAACAATGGTAGGATCTGTCAGACAAAGTATCTCTAGATTCCTGGTTGTGTGGACAACCTTTGCCACAGGGATGACATCTTCCATTAGAGATCCCCCTGCCCCTGGGGGAACTGTCTCCACGGAAGGGACCCTGGGATTTTCTGAACCACATTTTTTCATCCACCTTGTTGGTTCCCAGAAAAAGTCTGATGAAGGGGTGAAAAATGTACGCTCTGAGCAGACAGTATTTTCCCTTCCTGCTAACACCTAGAGAGTGTGCCTTTAACTTTGGGGCCAAATAAGGAACTTCTATCAAAGGAAGCATTTATGTAGGAAGCAAGCTTTGAAGGTTTACATAAAGTCACACAAGTGCATCCAGGCATGTTTTCTGATTGAAATGCCTGAACCTGCCATTCGTGAAGTACCTGCAGCAGTGTGAGATATAAGCCTCATGGATGAGTTAGAAATGGCTTGAAGGGTAGCCAAGTGCAAGACAACAAAGCCCTTTTCCTCAGAGAATGTTATCCCAGTAAGAGATTTGGTAAGTTATTTGAGCAAATCCCTTTGAAGTCTAGTGAAGTGTGCTCAAATTATTCAGCAACCAGAGGGCAAAAGTCATCCCAAATCTGTCCCACTCCCTAGACTCCCTGTTGGGGGGGGGGCAGAGGAACTCTGTTCTGCTACCTTAGCTGCCTTCCTTGTTGTGGCCACTGCCACAACCATGGCATCAACTGGTACTCATTTGCTGCAGTATTCTCTTTACTTTGGTGGTGCCAGGATCCTGTCTGGTCTCTTGGGATTGGCTCACTAATGTCAGGTTCCTTGCATGCCCATTGAAAAACCAGATCATTGAGCTTGTTGGTGGGTGGAGTCACCCAGGAGGTAGACGGGCCAGCTCCAGAAGCTTCCAGGAATACTGACTCCTATAGGGAAGAGTTGTCAGGAGACTAACCATCCCTTTGCTTTAGGATTTCTAAGATACCTCCAAATGAAATGTCATCAGGTAGTGATCTTGGGGACCCTTCCCCTCATCAAAGTCGATATCTTCTGTGACAGACTCTTGTAGAGGGACTAAGTGCCTCCTTTTGAACTTTTCTTCCTGGGAACTTCTTCAGTGGGATGTTCCAGAGATGTATCAGAAGAAATTAGTATACCGTGTTTGGTATCCTGGTGACTGTCCTGGGCTGGGTAGCCCATTGACACAGTTGGTTGAGGCTCTAGACACATAGACAAATGGGGTTTGGTAGTTGGAGCTGAGGAAAGGAAGGGAAGTCCAAACTATGGCCTCAGAGAAAGCTCTGTGAACTACCTTGAAAGAAGAAAACCTTGGAAAGAGGGAAACCAATGACTCCAAAAAGACATATTTATCCATCATAGGCTCCCACTGCCTCAAAGGCAAACTACTCAAGGAAGGAGATGGAGATGAGCTATCTAATGCTGAAGCTCCGAGGGGTAGAGATGGCTCTTACAGCTTCAGAGTTGACTTCAAAACTCCAGATCTGGCAATGATGCTACAGTGGCCCCAAAGTGCTCAATGCAGATACACTCAGAGATGCCACTGGCACTGAATGTATCATAATCTTCAGATCTGATGCAGATGACTCCAGAATCTTCGGATCTGACAGTTCCAAAACCAATGATCAGATTAGAGAAGGAGCCAGTAATGGTGGGATAGTACTAGTAATGGTCTCTGGATCTAATGGGGTTGGAGCTGGAAGAACCCCCATTTGAATCTGTGCTGAGAAGAACTTCCTCATCATCCTGTCCACATCAGCTTCAGTCAGACTTCTGGAAGAACATGTGAAATCTGCTGTCAATAATGGTCTGGAGTGGTGATGCTTTGGAGACAGCTCCAAGCGTGGAGAAGGTAGTCAAGAGAAGACTGGATCCAATTCCAACTGTGGTGATTGGATCCTAGGAGACATTTCAGGCCTAGACTTCAGATCAAAGGGGGTTGGATCTGAAGGTTTAGACATTTTGCACAGAGGTTTGGAACCTGCTGTTGAAGATCTGTTTGGATATGGCGAACACTTTCTCGCATCCTTTTTATCCAGTTTTGTGGGAGTTTGAGCCCCAGATGATGCTGATGAAGAGTTGGAAGGGAGCAGACCTCTTAGTATTAATTTATTTTTTCTGTCAGTCAGAGCTGTGGGGTTAAATGCTTTGCAAATATCACAACTAAAGAAGAGATGCACTGGGCCTAAACAATACACACATTTTAGAATGCGCATCCAACAATGGTATTTTATGGCCATATATTTTTTTAAAACTTGAAGGCTTTTCAGACATTTTTAAGACACTATTGTAGAGAAAAGAAAGCTATTAAGCAAGATTTTTTTTAAATAGTTAGAAAAGAGAAAGGGGGAAAATTACCAACAATGGTAATTAGAGAAGTACTAAAAAGTATGAGAAATAGGGGGATACCAACGATAGTAATTAAGACTATACAAATAAGAGTTTAAAGTAGAAGAAGAACTATAATAATATAAGTTTTATAAAGAAAAAGAAGTTTTTAAAATATCAAGATAAATAGTTGTAAAAAAAATCTCACTCACAAGAAGAAAGTTGCTATACTCAAGAATATACAGTGACTATGTCCATCCAGTAAGGTGGCAAATGAGATCTGAAGTATGTTAGATCACTAGGGCATTATGGGTAAGGGAGCAGCTTGAGAGTTTCAGTATTTCACAAGCTGGAAAAAGATGCTGAGTTGGATCCAAGGGGCAGATTGAAACCCAACAGTTGAAGAATGAATGAAAATGACAACATCAGATCAAGTAATTGCTGCTTCTGGATACTGAACCCAAACACAGTTAAGCTGGTATTATCATTGCCTGATTCAAGCAGCAAGAGTTATTAAGGAAGGCATGCATGCTTGAGATGAAGGTTGAGGAATATCTGCTTAAGATGTTAGTGCTTGAGGGAATGAAAATAACATTTTGGCTTGAGTTTGGACCTGAATAGACTCCTGTGGCATGAAGCTACCATCTTTGGACATCCATTCAACACATATGTAGTGTAAGGTGTTATAATCTCACAGACAGCTTCTAAAGATGTTGTAATTTATGTTGTTTTTAAATGTGGCTCTGTAGCTCATGGGTTAGAGCACTGCCCTAGTAAACTAGGGTCATGAATTCAAATCTCATCAAGGCCTCTAATTGTCCTACCCAGACCAGTGGATTGGGGGGGGGGGGATTTACAACTGACCTGGCACCCATATCCCTTATGGACTCGGGTCACTTACATATGCCTGGCCCTCAATGTCCTATTTGGATACAGGACATCATTATTTTGGGAAAACATGGCTAGGCTTAGAAAGGCCCCTCCCCCAGTCATTAGCCTAGTAACAATCTATGACTCAGTCAGACATACATACCCCAAGTCTCTCTGAGGGAAGCTAATCTCTACTAATGTGCCTTATGGTTTGCAGCTATCTCCTCTGCAGCTGTATAGTAGAAAAAGAAAATAAATATGTATGAAAGCGTAATGAGTACCTGCATTGGCTGGGTAAATAATTAATACCATATCATAGACAGGTTATGGGTCAATATACTTACCCAACTGGGGAGTATTTGCAGTTCTAAATTCAGCCTCATATTGGCTTAGGATGTCCTGCTTGCTATTTGTAAGGTGACTGTAGTGGTGACGACATTGTTCCCCAATGTATGGAATGCCTATTTCATTGGAGACAGCCTTGTCTAAACTGGTCCAAGCCTAAGCCTCAGCCTCATACTGAGACCTGGTATAATCCCCCTGCAGCAGCCTATGGCTGTAGCACTTCATGAGGAGTGCCACAAATATCCTTGACTCCTCAGCACTCCACCTTTGTCCTCTAAATTTAGCACCATTCTCTCTTTCATGAGCCATAACTGCAAATGTCATGCTAACAAAATATGTATGAATTGGTGCCCAATTCAGATCTCACTGGTAACTGGTTGCACACAAAGATGCACAGCCTTGAAAGCTGTATTTGCACAACTGAAAGCGGATGGACTCCTTGGCAGGCACTTTGATACTACTTGCACCACATAGCAGCAAAGGTGTGAAACATGGCATTGAGCTTTGCCGTGTCTGATGCTCAACCTATATCAACACAGGTTCCAATGTTTAACAATGGAATGCTTAATGACATGATTTACTTCCTGCACTTTGGAAAGAGAAAAAGCATTAATTGTGACATACGTGATGTTAGGACTTACACGATGTTAAAATGTTGTACCAGCTGGGACTTGAACCCATGGGATAAAGCATGCAAAAATTGAAAGCCAACTTATTTAATGACATTGCCAGAGGAGAACGACCTTTCCAGCATGGAAATTAGAATAATACTAATGTGAAAATGAATGAATATACACTTCAGAGAGGCCTGTATGTGTGTGATTTTAATTAGTCCTGGGACTGTGTTCCTATGTAAAAGTCATTATTTCTGTTTATAAATATATTTCAGATGGATGCATTTGAATGGGCTGAGTAGTACAGGTTGGGTAAACTACATACATTCTTCACAAGACTTAACAGTCATAAAAAATATAGTTCAGATACATGATGAGTCATGATAATTATAACAAAATGATTGTGCCCATCATACATATTCAAGTGGATTTTATATTAAATGTCGTTGTCAGTTTTAAGAAATTGGGCACACATTAGCTTGAGGTTATATGTAAAACGATAGATGCTAAATATCTACACTCTACCACATCCTTCTTGAAGTTTGATATCAAGAGCTCATATGAGGCTCTGGACTTCTTAGATGTCACAGTAGAACTCACACCCGTAGGCTTTAGTTCCAGATTGTATCGGAAAGAAAGTTGGAAGAACTCTTTGCTCTCATTCGACAGCATGCACCCTAGATATACTTTTTCCAACATAGTGGAGGGGCAGGTTGGCAGGATCTCCAGGATCAGTCGACTGGATGAACATTTTGAGAGAGAGATAGATGATTTGAAAGAATGTTTCCAAGAAAGAGGATATAGATGTGAGCTAGTGGAAACAGCAATAGCAAGAGGTAGTGGGAATAGACAAGGTAAATATAGACCATGGCTTGATGTTACAACGAGCCCAGGAAATAATTACAGTAATCACAATGGTCATCGGATTACAGACAGGAAAAAGGAAACTATACCTAGGATAACACTAACATATGGCAGCAATGTCAAAGGGGTGTGTGACATCATTAAGAGGAACTGGAACATTATTACTAGTGACAGAAATCTGAGTGATATAGTAGGGGACTTTCCACAATTTAGCTATAAGAGGAACAAAAACCTGAAGGATATACTCTGTCATGATAGGGGAAACAATGAGGTCACATGCCTACCTAGGTCGCTGGGTACCGTCCCATGTGGGGGCTGTAAGGCTTGTGATCACATCAATAGGGAGACAGTGTTTGTACATCCTTCCACAGGGAAGAGTTTTCATTTCAAGGGGAGAGCTACCTGTAGAACTGTCAATGTGGTGTATTTGGCTGATTGCATGTAATGCTCAGGGTATTATGTTGGTAAAACCAACAATATGTTTAAGGTCAGGATACTACAGCACATTTCGTCAATTAGGAACTGTGATGAGCACAATGCGCTATATAATCATGTGAAGGATAATCCCACACATAGATTTAAATTCAGGGTGATAGCCAATGTATTTATCAATAAGAGAGGGGGTGATATTAGGTTAAAGACAGAAACTATAGAAACAAAGTGGATTTTAGATTTAACAGCCCATATTCAACCTGGGCTGAATGATATGGTGCCTTTGAAGCCAACACTTAAAAGTAGGCGTACTTTTTATTGAGCAAGAGCAGTGGTAATGTGTTTTTAATGATGATCTGTCAGCTTTCAGCTAACAAACAGAATAGGGTGGGGTTTTGACTGAAGAGTGATTGGTGTATGTTTATTTTAAAAGTGTGATGTTTGTAAGAGCACTTTGTCTGAAGAAGGGCTTAGCCCGAAAGTGTTCACTTTGATACCTTTTGGATTGTTTTGTGTTTTAATAAACATTTTACAGCATTCGTCCAGCAGCAGTTCCCAGTGACGTTTTTGGTTTGCTGATTACTGATACATTGCTTACAAGAAACATTTAAAAGTAGCATTTTTCTTGGCTGTTACAGTTCTAATAAATATGACGTGACAAACAGGATTGTTACACATATTGTAAAAGCATCTTCTAGCTGGATTTGAACCCTTAATTAGTGAAAGTCTTAATCTAAGCTCACTGCTTTACACCATGTGCCACAGAAACAGGTTTACAGCTTGTGAAATGTCTCCATTCAGTGCTAGTACTATCCAGATTGTTGAGCAAAGTGCACTGCTGCCAAAGGTGATTGCACTAGCTAAGGCAGCCTAAAAAATGTTCCACTTTTTTCTTTAGGTAGTGAACTGTGTTTGCATGCTTTCAAGTAGAGAGCAAATGCAAATTAAAATGACTAAAATATAAAAAATGTCCTTTTTTAAATAATTGCAATGTGATCTCTAAACAGGATTCAAGCAATGCTTCATTTGCCTTTTATCTCTCATTTCACTTCAGTTACACCTTGTGCCACAGATACTGGACATCTGTCAGGTCCATTCTTTTCAGTAAGTGCTATTGTGGAGCAACATGCAACAACTCCAGACATATTTGCTGTATATAAGGTAATGGAAAAGGCATTAGAAAAAAAAACATATGAGAGAGAAAAAACAGTAATAAATGCAATCAGAAAAAACAGTAATACATTAAATGCAATCAATGGATAGATGTAGCAATGATCAGAGCAAGAAGTGCATTCAGATGACATATTCATCCTTCTCACTTGTCATTGCAACATCAGAAATGTACTTTGTGGAATTCATTATCAGACTTGTAGTTAATGACAAATAATGTGAAAGTGGACAGACAAAAGCTCACATTTTGTTAATAGTGACATGAGTTGCTTTTTAAACAACACCACAATGGTATCACAAAATGTGATTAAATATGTACTCAGATTACTATCTGTAAAGTTATAATTTAGTGGATTAAAACCATGAGTCAACTGTTTTTTCTATAAGCTCATTACACTTGCACCTTGTGCCACAGAGAAAGTCAATTGCTAGATGTCTTTTCTTCACTGAGTACTATCCCAAGTGCTGACAGCCAGACAATGCCACCTGGTTGGTTTGTGTTACATAAGGCAACCTAAGTTTTTCACTTTTTTCCTTAAGCAGTGAAAGTGAATTTTGGGGTCTATATTATATGAACGAAAGTTCATATAATATATAAATGAAAGTTCATATAAGCGAACGCTCTAATGAGCAAAACTCCCAGACATGGAGGTGTATGTTGTGGGATCGCAGTACAGTGAAGGTTGGAGTTTTTGCCCTTTCCTCACTGTAGTGTGATCTCGGAGTTGGAATATATATTTAGTGGGGGATGTTGTTTTCGATGTCCGGGATTTTTGGTCATTGAGCGTTCGCTTATATGAACTTTTGTTCATCTAATATAGACCTGAATTTTGCACTGCAAGTGGTGTGCAACTGCAGAAGGCAATACATATCAGAAGCATTCAAACACCTCTTTTGGGAATAACAACTTGAAAACAAATTAAATGAATCACAGTATACATGTAGCAATGAACTTTCCTAGTACTGCATTACACTGATACATTCAGTCATCTCACTTCTCATTGTAGAACCATTACTATCTTGCATGTGTTTCAATATCAGGATTTTACCTGCTAATGTCATTGGAGTGGAGAAGAGCACAGGGAGCAGTAGAAATGCTTTCATTGTTCACACAGCACACTCAGTTAATACTGACATCATTTCAATTGAGTTATCTGTCAGTTTTAGTCAAAAGTGACCTTACATGAGTTTTCCCCGTCAGCACATTCATACAACAAAATGAGTGTCAAAATTTATTATGAACTCCCTCAGTAAAAGTAACTGGGAACAGATTTTGATCCCTGCATCACCTGCACTGTTTCTCTAATCTCCATACCTTTATATATTATGCCACAGAGATGGGAGTGTAACAACTTGAATTTCTTCACTAAGTATTCTCCAGACTGCTGACAAAAGTGCAATGCCAGTCTTTATTGGCCTTTTGAAGGCAGTTCAAATAAAATTTATCAGTTTTCACCTTGGACAGTGAAATGCTGGTAGCTGCTATTGACTGCAGTCAGCCAATAAAACTCAATGCAAAAACAGTGCACAAATAATACAAGGAAAAAAATTCTTGATCAAATACTTTAAATGTACATTCACATATCAAGCAACTTTATCTTGCAAGAGGAACCTATACTTATTTGAGGGTAGTGAGAACAATCATCTAAGAGTATTTCCCATAGTTGCGACAAAGACATATATTAGCAGGTGAAAAATGTTAGATGTAATGGTAACATGACAGAAACAAGTTATGAAAGTTGTCCTTTCTCATTTGACAGTACATGTCTGGATGATTGGGATACTGCAAACAGTTAGGATACCCATGCACTCATACAATATTAAACAAAAACTGCAGATCCTGCAGGTGGACTTCTTTCTCTATGATGCCTCATTCTCTTATCTATGATTTTTAATAGCAATTTTATCTCTGTTTTATTGCATATTTAACCTTTATTAGTGCTTAAAGTACTCCCTGGAATATGAACATTTATTTCTAAGAGTCAGTAACTCTGATTATTAAACCCAACATTTGAATTTTAAGAACGCCAGTCTCCTAAATCACTCAGTGTGCTTTCAGACTGTTTGGTAAGTCTCTTCTCCCTAACAAACTCTTGGGAGATGTACCTTAAAGAGGGGAGACTGTGAAAGCTAAGTGTTCCTGCAGTCAAAGTAATCATAGACACCTCCAGGCCATTAGCAAGAAACACTTTTCAGTGCTCATCCTGGTATTGCCAGGGCATGTGCACGTAATCTTGTAGGTCCGTACATCATATTTACATTCCCTACACAATGCAGATTGTGGTACTCAGGAATGCTAATTATTTAACATCTTGTGTACATACTCACAGGGCTGACTCTACACTATGTAAAAGGTAATCATGTAGCTAATGCCCCTATAGCATTCTGGGGAAACTGTTTTGATCTGGAGAACTTGATACTGCTAAAAATACAATATTTGGATACTTATCTATTTTCCTCACTGTTGTATTCTCAAGGTATGTTTCTATTTCTTACATAATGCTTTTAGTTTAACATTAAAAGATGAATTGCACTGACCTTTGAAAGCACTTTCGTTTATCTTGTTTTTTTTTTTTCTTTATCCTTTTCTTTTGGCGTAGCCATATCTGCATTACAAAAAGGATGTTACAGAATGCTAGATGACCTATTTTTTTAGCTTGTATTTACGATTCTCGGTGTGGCTTGGGTGTGCCTTCTGTGTGGAGTCTGCATGTCCTCCCCGCAGTTGTGTAGCATTCAAAAGACATGCGTGCATAAATGGGCATGCTTTCATTGAAAGTTGGGCGTCGAGCTGGCACCACGGCGTTTCGTAAAAAAATCTACTGCCAGTCATTAGCAGACCAGAGTTCCGCTGTGGCGACCCCTTACCGAAAAGCCGAAAGACAAACAACAACAACAACTTGCACAGTTATTGCAGATGAGTACATTCTAACTTTGTATGAAGGTCTGGCATTTTACCTGTGATAGCAGAAAAAGAAAAAGGTGTTTGGTTTGTGGATTTGTAATGTTTGTCCTCTACAACAATGGAGATGGCAGTTATAATAGTTTTGTTGTATATTTCTAATACTACATTTTATTGCTATTTTTAATGTTGCAATGCATTACACAATTAAACCTTTAAAACCATGTTATCTGCATTATAGAACTGTTATAGATCATTGCTGATATTTGAATTAGAATTTCTTGGGGGGGGGCAGCTGTCCTAAATTGTGTGTAATTATAGGGAGCATTAATTTTTAAATGATAGTGTGTATGTTGCATGCATGCAGTCACACATAACAGAGCTCACAGCCATCCTGTCTGTGTATTATATATATAATAATGTGTGTTGTTTTCTGTTTCATCGCATAGAGGGATATGGCACCCAAGAAGAAATCTGTACCCTGCAAGCTACCATACACTGATACAGAAAATGAGGTCATTATCAAGGCCTTATGTTGCCATGGAGCTTTTCTGTTAGGGAGACGTAGAGATGATCTGCCCAAGACAGGATATGACAGTAGGTGGTTGACAACATCAGTGCTAATGGAGGGTATGAGAGTACTTACTCCCAGGTACAGTATCAGGCATGTGACATGATAATGTCTACCCACTGTAGGGCAGCTGCAATTTCCTGGAGTAGATGATAATTGGGGGTGGTCTTGCTACTGAACTACCACTAACTGAAACAAAGAAGTTCCTGTCCACTGTCAGAGATATAGAAATCTTGGCAGCGAGTTACCACAGAATGCTTGACATTGATGCAGATGTGGATGACAAGCTCAGAGTCTCACAAGCAGACCTTCTAGGTATGTAAAATGCAAGTGTCATTGTTATGTCTTAGATGTCTGACACACACACACACACACACACACACACACACACACACATAGATTATATATATATATATATATATATATATATATATATATATAATGAGAGCAAAAAAGGGAGGGAGCCAGCAATAACTGAGAGTCAAACTAAAGTTACAGAGAAATAGTGGAGGGTGTTTTGGGGGAAATCCAGCTGTTCGTTACATTTTGTATGAGAACATTTTTAATCTGCTGTTGTGAAGGTGATTGCCCTCTTTTTCTTGTTTCATTTCCATTACGACACTTAGCAGACTTCTTTCTTTTCCATTCCTTACATGGAGGCTCTTCTGGATTACAGGCTGCCAGCCCACCTTCACATAAGAACAAATTTGGTTATTGTTATTACTGTATGTAAGGTAGATTCAGGTCTATTTGAGAGTAAAGTTGGTGTTGCTTTATAATCTCTTAAGTTTAACATATCTTTCATATAAGGAAAATATGTGATCAATTTTATTCTTTTTTTTCTGTTTGCTGTGTTTATTGCATGTTATCATAGGTGATCCTGAGAGTAGCAATGTGGAACTCCTACCGCCTGATGTCAGAGTATTGGTAGCCTCTGATAATGATGGTGGCAATGAAAATGCACAGTCTGTGGGTGCAGAGAGTCAGTCTGACACTGAGGTTGTGGCTCTGATATACCTTGCCCATATTATGGAGACCATCAGTATGCCTGTGCATTCCCAGGACACAGAGAACACAGAGTTGATCACGCTAATATGGTTATTCCAGTTGCAGAACCAGTTACTTCTCCCAGTAGCCATTGTGAGGGCAAGTTACCACAGAAAAGGGTTGGTAGGGGTGCTTGGAGGAGACCTGCTGTTCACTGTCTTCCTAATGCTGGTGTGTGATAGGTGCTGTCAGACATATGTGTAGGGCCATAGTATACCTCCTGATGTATCTCGACAATAGACTCTTGATTTCAGCAATCCAAACACACGTTCTGTGATATTCATAGTTTGAGTATGGGCATCATTGTATCCTTGCTCAGTGGGGTTGTGTGGGTTTCTCATGGGTGTCAGAGCTCTAGTGCATAACATGCACCCTTCACTAGATGACCTTGAGGAATTTCACCTCTAGTAAACCTGGTGTACAGCTCACAAGTGTGTCATATGTGTGAGTTGTGGAAACTGCCTGGGTTAGCTGCACAGACATTGTAGATTATCCCTTGGGCATTACAGACAACTTGAAAGTTTATTGAGTAGAAATCTTTTCTGTTAAGGCACCTGCTTTTCTGTTCCCCAGGTGGGACTTTTATTTCTATGTGCATGCAGTCTATGGCTCCTAATACTTCAGGAAAGTGTGCTACTGCATAGAATTCCTGAATGGTAATTGCTCTTTCATATAGGGTTTGTGGGAAACAGATATGCTCCTTTGCATGTTGTAGCATTGAATTTGATATAATATTCTGGAAGCGAAGGCCTTTTATTATGCATTATGTTTCTGTCAGAAGCTACTTGGTCCCTGCCTCCCTCTTTTTCCTTCTGTGTCATAGTCTGTCTCCTCTGCATTTGTGCAATATCTGTCACCAAGTACCAACTGCAACTTAGGCTAAATAGAAGTAAACAGCTTATGGCAAAATCTTGTGAGTTTTTGCCTCGGCTACATTAACATAGCGCCCCTTCTGCTATTGTGCTTAGCTATGTATAGTTTGGTTAATCTACCTGGGGATAAATATTAAGGAAATGTACACCATAAACAATTTAAGAATAACACAAAAAGTTTTTGTAGAGAATTGGGAAACAAAGCAAAAGGAATAGAAACACAATCAAAAAAGAAGAAATTTGCACGTTTTGGAGAAAAAGACCTTGTTGAACATAAGAAAGATGTTGCATGGATAGAAGAATTAAAAGAAACAGGAGCTCTAATGTAAAAGATGTGAAATGGGATGAAGTAATGGTCAGAGAAACTGAGATAAAATAAAGAAAAGCACTTAAATGGAAATCCCCAGACCCAGATGCAGTACCTAACTTTTGGTTAAAAGCATTAACATCTTTAGACAGAGATTTTGCCCTAAGAATTACTTATATACACATCACAAACAGATATCAGATTGGTTAACAACAGAAAAAATCATATTCCTCCTTAAGAGTGACCCTAAAAGCCAGTCTAAAACTTTAGACTAATCACTTGATTTACAACAATATACAAGCTATTGACTGGAACTGATGCAGGCAGAGTTTATAGACATTTAGAAAAAAATCAATTATTGCAATAGAACAAAAGGGTAACAATAGAAAGACTGATGGAACAAGGATCATTTGTTGTTAAATAAATCCATAATGGAGAATTGAAAAATGAGAAGGATCTAAGTATGACATGGATAGATTTTAAAAAAAGACATTTGACAGCATTCCACATTCATGAATAAAGGAATGCTTGCAGATATACAAGATACACTCTACACTGATCAATGAAACAATGGCAGACTGCTTTGCGGGTGAGCTATGACAAAGGGTGAATTATTATCCCAGGAAAAAAATTCAAAGGAAGTTATTTCACAGTGATTCTCTGTCACCACTGCTGTTTTATCTTGTTCTTAACCCATTAAGCTATTTACTTAACAGATTAGGCCATGGTTATAGTTTGGCTCCCAGAAAACAACATTGTTTAAAGACATCTCATCTGCTTTATGTGGATGAATTAACAGTATAATTCATCAGATAAGGAGTTGAAAACACAACTACAAATAGTAAAACATTCTCAGATATTACTGGAAACAAAATTTAAAACAGGGAACCTGCAGCATCAAGGAAATATTAAGCTGGGACAAGAATGTTCATAGGTTCATAGGTTGGTACTAGGCTATCGGCCCTAGGGCCTATACAAGCCTAGCCATAATTCCCTGGCTATTTCTTCCCACACTGTTTACTTCCCTGGACCCATGTCTAGCAGGGCGACTGACGTGATCCCCGGGGTGAATTTCCTTTCTCCCATCCAATTATCAAGGATTCTTTTGAAAAGGGCCAAAGAGGTGCTCTGCTTGACATGTATGGGAAGTCTATTCCAGAGTCTGGGGAGTCTCTGGGTCAGGAACCTATCCCTCCAGCATGTTTTGTTTATTGTGATTACAAGATTTCGATCCCTGGAGCATGTGGCTCTGAGGGATTGAGATTTCTTTAAGTGTAGCATGTCCAACAGCTCTGGGATTGACATGACCTTGTATGTTAAGCAGAGATTGCCTCAGAGTAGACGATATGCGACAGAGTATAGCTGGAGTTTTTTAAGGTGGTCAGCATAGGGCATCTGCTTTAGGCCTGTGATTTTTTTAGTGATGTATTTCTGCGGCCTTTCCAGTTTTTGCAGATGTCTTGAGAGGTACATAATGGGGCACTGTATTCTATAATGGGTCTAATGAGGGATATGTACAGTGGGACAATGACCTCCTTTTTTCTGGATGAAAAGCCCTTAGTGAGGAGGTGTGCCACATAGAAGGATTTCCTGACTGGTGTGACGATGTGGTTATTGAAGGTGAGACCACTGTCCACATGTGTCCCTAAGTCTCTTATCACACTTTCCGTGTTTAGTGTATTGCCACCTATGTGATAATTCACGGGTACATGTTTTTTCCCAAAGGGGATAACTATACATTTCATGGCATTGAGCTTTTGCCTATGGCTCTGGCAAAAAGCATCTGTTTCTGTAAGGCCCTTTTGTAGAGTATCCACATCATTTGGGGAATCAATAATGGCTCCCAGTTTGCAGTCATCTGCGAACTTTGTTAGCCAGAGTCCTTTAGTGTTGGCCTGTACTTCAGAGAAGTAGATACCAAAGAAGAGAGGTCCCAGGACTGAACCCTGAGGTACTCCACTTGTCACTTGTCTGAAGCTGGATTTGGAGTCAGCAACTTTTACAGTGTGGATTCTGTCAGTAAGCCAGTTGGCAACCCATCGAGTGATGTAGGGATTAATGCCCAGCTTAGTAAGTTTATCTATGATTCCAGAGTGGGGGATGGTGTCAAAGGCCTTGGCGAGGTCCAGATAAGCTGTGTGGACTGCCTTACCCTCGTCCACGGCTCTGGAGACTGATTCAAAGAAGTCAATAAGGTTCAGGAGACAAGACTGGCCCTTCACAAACCCAAACTGGGTGGGGTCCAGTGTTTTAAGGTTGCCAATGTCTTTGTTTATAAGTTCCATGATAATACGTTTCATGGCCTTGCAGATCAAGCTTGTCAGACTGATGGGGTGGTAGTTCTTGGGATCCAAGGTGGATTCCCCCTTGTGGAGTGGGATAATTGTAGCTGTGCACCACTCAGTGGGCATGAAGCCTGAGTTGAGGGTATGATTACACATGACACTTAGGTGAGGTGCCAGTTCATTTTGTAGTTCATGTAGTACACAGCCCGGGATGTCATTTGGTCCCATGGATGCTGTATTCTTAGCTTTGGAGAGTGTGTTATTTACCTGTGTGGCCATTATTACCTGAATTTGGCAATACTCCAGTATGGAGATGGGCCATTTAGGGGGTGAGAGAGGGGTGAAGTCACTGAATCAATCTGCCAGGATATTGGCAATATCCTTGGGATCAGTATATTTAATGCCATTCTGTTGTAGCTCAGAGCAGATCTGAGCATTGCCATTTAGATTCTTGACATAGTTATAGAATGCCTTGTGGCTGTCTTTGGAATCTTTGGCAATTTTATTTTCGAAACTAGCTTTGGTGGATTTTATGAAGGATCTCAGCATCTTACTGAGGATGTAAAAAATTGAGCAGGATGGAGTGTATAAATATTTGGGAACAGGTGAAGGATCACAAATAAAACATGAACAAATAAGAATAAAACTCAGCAAAGAATACTTTAGATGACTAAAACTAATATTGAAAACTACCTTAATATCTAGGAATAATGCCCAAGCTATAAACCAGTTTGTTCTTCCTATTGTAACTTACAGTTTTGGGGTGATTGACTGGCCCCAAAAAGTATTGTATCAGTTGATCAAGTAAACTAGAAAATGCTTCATGTTTATCAAATGATATATAAAAATCAATGTATACCAAGATTTTATGGGTCTATATTAAATCAGCGAACAGCGAACGCTTAAAAAAGCGAACGCTGATTTATCGACCCCATGTAAGCAAACGCTTACAATCCCAAACACTTAGAACAGTGATTTTTTTTCCAAGGGAAAACAATTGCTGTTCCACAAAAAAGAAATATATAAATAAAAACTTTAAAACATTACATAAAGTGGGGGGCTTTGCCCCCCACCCCCACCCCACCCCCACTTAAATATACCAACTCCGAGATCGCACTACAGTGACGAAAATAGCAAAGTAACAGAGGCAACCAAGTGATTTCTTTCCCAGGGAAAGAAATCACTTATATGCCGTTTCGCTATTTTGCTATTTCGTGCTTTCAAGCTCGATCAACATGCATTCGAAGGAATGCGTCTTCGATCACATAATAGGAACCCGATTATATATGACTTGCTCCAAAGGAGGTATGAGCCTCCTTGAAACTGATTACATGTACTGATATGCAGTCATGGGACTGTTTACATAACTGCTGACATCACTAGATCCAAACACAGTGAAAGTTTTAAAACATGAGGAAAAGAAGTCTAAGATGACATCCTTGCTTAGTTTAGTAGAAGCATTTCAGTGTGAAGTGGAAATGGAAATCAAATCAGAAGACAAAAAGCAGACAGCAACTGAATATGCCAAAAACAAAAAAAAGAATATAAGGAAACAAATCAGATGAGAAGGAAAGAAAACTGTAAAATCTATAAATACAGTGGCAAATACAGAGATCTCCTGGAACAACCTCGTGTTGACTAAGATTGATGCAGGAATGGTTAAGGAGAGGTGAATTCAAACCAAAATATGAAAGGCTAATAACGGAGGTTCAGGAGAGTGGACTACATATATGTTTGTTTACAAAGTTCATTAAACATGTAGGTGAAACAGACAAGTGCAAGTTCTGTAAAAATGAACAGGAAACAATCACACATCTTGTTGGGTGTGATACACTCATGGCAGAGGGCCTGTATAATGTGACAAGAGTGTTGCACTGGGAATTGTGCAAACACTCCAAAATAAAAGTAGATGTGAAGCATTAGAAACATGAACCACACATCATTATAGAGAATGATGAGGTTTATATCACATGGGATCACCCATTATAAACAAAATAGATGCAAGAAAAACAGGTATAGTAGTCCAAGAAAACGGTAGCATTGCTCGTTGAAATTGTTATACCTAGTGATTACAGTGTCTTACCTACATAGAGAGAGAGAGAAACACAAACTGTGGGATTCACAAACTCTTTATCTGTGCAGGAGCAGTGTAGCTGCTCCTGCATGGAATATGGCTGCCGAGCAATCCAGGAATGTGCCATTTTGATGTGCACGAGCGAGGCGCCACTGTTCCTGCATGAAAACGCATGCAGGATGCTAATTACCTTATTTACTGATGAAAACCATGCAAATGAGCTGAATTAGCAATCCGGGAAGCAGGCAGGTAACAGTGCTGGAATACTGTAAGATGCAGAAATGTATTCGGCTACTAGCCGAATACATTTCTGCAAAAATGAAAACGGAGCCATGACAGCTCCAATAAAAGCATGTACCCAAATCTGTAGGCATGCCAATGGCCAAATATATGGTCATTGGCATAGAAAACCTCTTAATTTTACTAAAAATTAAAGTTTATTTTATTGTGGCTGATCTTGGCTGTTGAAGCATAGCGCAGCACCATGCAAAAGGTATCATGGGGAAAAAAAAGAATAGTGAAAATTCAATTTTAAGGGAAACCTGAATTTTAAAAAAGGATAAAAACCAGGAACAGTCCAACAAATGAAAATGAAAAAAAGCTCTGTTCCAAACGTTGACAAGTACATCAGCACTACGACAGTATAGTCCTTCAATTATGAACCACTACTTGAAATGTAGTTTAAAAAAAACATTTAATGAAGACAAATAAAAACAGAAACCATTCGGTTAAGCGCTTTCATCGATTCAGACTTCCTCAGAACAATGCTATTAATTTAACCAATTCTTTTATACCTTCTTTTTTAATCACATGTTAGTCCCCATTACTGCCTTAAAGTGCTAGTGCTTTTCATAAATACATCCTTTTATAATGTTGTTGCTGAATAATTCATATTAACAAATTTTTAAAAAAATTCTACTCTAAAAACACATTAATAATTATTCAAAATACCTTATAAATTACCTTAAAAAATAAATAATATTATAAACATTATTGGAACATTTTATTAAATTATGTATTAACTTCTAAGATGGGTTTAATGGACAAATATTCATTAATCCCTGGGGAAACAGATGCATTTAATTTAATTTGCCAAATAATCTCTTTTTCCCCCACTGTTTTCTTTATATCCCCTCCTCTGGGGTTAGTTTTAACCAATTCCAATATCCCAAAGTGAAAACCTGAACATCCTTGGTTTTCAGACAGATGCTTCCACAATGCATTCCTCTCATCTCTCTTTTGTATACTATAAAGGTGTTCATATATTCTATTTCTCAGGCATCTGGTAGTCTTCCCTACATAAAAAACTGAACATTTTGTACACTTAGCTAAGTATACCAGATGCCTGGATCTACAGTTGCCCCTTTGAAACCATACTTTGGTCCTATTAATGTCATTTAATATAAGACAAGGCGTTGTTATAATATATTGGCACTGCTTACAAGTCCCACACTTTTGGGTACCTTTATTAATGCCTTCCTTGGGTTGGGTTTTCCTTTCCAGTAATTTCTTCATGTTACTACCATTTTTATAAACACATAATGGTTTCTCCCCTACTATTTTGGATATTTCACCATCTATCCTGGTGATGTTCCAGTGTTTCTCCAAAATTTTCCTAATTTCTCCACTGTGTTTACCAAATCTAAGTATGCATGCTCTTCCATACTCGTTTTCTGTCCTTATGTTACCTAAATTTCCATCAATATCTATAGTTGGTTGATTACAGTTAACATGCGTGTCATCATTTCCCAATAATGGTTTATATTTTTTTCCCCATTCTCTCAACACATAATTTCTGACATCAGTCACTAATTCATAAGGATACCCTCTATCCAAAAAGTAATCACCTATCTTTTTTAGTTCATTCACTAGATCCTTCACTTGAGATGTCATCCTGGCCGCTCTAATACATTGGCCCTTAACTATATTTCTTTTCTGAATCATGGGGTGACTACTATGATATTCAAGGTAGGAATTACTAAATGTTAATTTCCTATATATATTGGATTTAAATCTCCCATCTTCGAGGGTAATCATGGTGTCCAAATAGGGTATAGAAATTTGGTTTTGATTAAAGGTGAACTTTATTACATCACTGCAGGTGTTCAAATAAACTTTAAACCTATCCAGTTCTACTTTATTTCCGTTCCATGTAATAAAAATATCATCTAAAAAACGGAAATAACACCCTAAATAGGAAGACCACTCAGAGCTCAAAATAAATTCTTCTTCCCAACTGGTCAAAAAAAGGTTGGCAAACATAGGGGCACATGCAGCTTCCATCGCCACCCCTTTCTTTTGTCTATAGTACTCCCCTCCAAACATTATGTAATTGTGGGACAATACTATATCCATAAACTCTGTTATTAATAATGTTCTCTCCCAGGAGATGTCACTTTTCTTCGTAATACAATCCTGAAACCTTAACATTCCTTCATCCTTGGGAATACTGGAAAAAAGGTCTACTACGTCTATGGTAACCAACCATTCTGCTTTCTGGGCTATTTCAGGCTTTAGTCTTCTCAGAAAATCCCATGAATCTATAATTATTTGTGGAATTTTCTTATAAATGGGTTTAAGCCATTTATCTACCACTTTTCCATAAGGAAAAGTTTTGGAATTACTGCCAGATATAATGGGCCTAAATGGGGGATTAATAGCATCTTTATGAACCTTCGGTATCCCTATAATGGTTCCTATAATTGGGTAATCAACTTTCAAAAACTTATATAGTTCCCCATCGATCCTGTCCTCTAATAAGAGGTCTTCTAATATATAATCCACTTTATGATACCCAATATTAACTTCATTCAGTGAAATAGCCTCATAGTTGCCTGAATTTATTAAAATATCATTCATTTTACCAATGTATTCTACCTTGTCATAAAGTACTGCCCCCCCTCCCTTATCAGGTTTCATTATTCTCAAAGTGTGGTCTGCCTGCAATTCCTTTAAAATATTTGCTTCATCCTTACTTAGATTCCATCCTAGTCTTTTTAAAACACTTTTTCGCCCATATTCATAAATTTCTTCTACTACCATTTTCTCATAAGTGGCTAATAGATTGTTCAACGGGGGTGTAAAAGAACTCTTTGTTATAAATTCATGGGGCTTTGTAACAGTTTGGTCCTTAAAAAATATTCGTAAATTTAATTTTCTAACAAACTTTTTAACCTCCAATATGTAGTCAACTACATTGAACTTGTCCTCAGGGATGAACTTCATTCCTTTAGATAATAAAGAAAAATGTTCCTTTTTCAATTCCAACCTTGTGTAGTTGTAAATGTAAAAATCATTCCATTTACTAACGATGTCATTAATTTTTTCTATACCATTTCCATTATTACATGGGATTCTTGAAACTATCTTTTCCTATTGTAATTCCCTTTTTCCCATCTGTTTCCTGTCCCTATTGGGTCTGCATTTTGCCATTATACTATATGGCAAGCAAAATCAAAACAATATTAGAGAACAGTGGTTGCTAAGGGGAAGGCTCTTGTGTATTGCAGTAACTACAGACTAAGACAGTGGGGTATGTTAATGAAGGGACTTATACTGAATCACAAAATTCTTCTAAGTATCACACTGCACCTAACATTGTAGGTGCTCTAAACCATTGTGTAGGCAAGAGAAGCAACTACATGAAAAGGAGGTGTGTCATGCTTGCTGTAAGCACATTGGAGCTCCGTTGCCTGGGTTTGCACTTAGCTAAGCACAGCTAAGTGAAGGGGTGTGTCTGAGGCTGTATAGTCTTATTCCATGAACTGAGGAGCGTGTTTGCACCCAGGGGAGGGCCATTTCTTGCTGTTTACACTAGCTAAACAGGTCTGCATGATGCACTGGGGCTTAAACAGGAAGGATATAGGCAAAAAAAGGAAATAGAACAAGGGAAATGCAGTACAAATCAGCAATATGGGATTCTGCAAATAACAATGGGCCATTGAAAGCACTTAGTAATACAGCTGGCAGGTGGCTGCATAGCTGAAAATGGGAGATGTAAAAAAAGAAATAAGGGGCAACAGCACAATAAAGGAGAAATGAAGTAGAAATCACTAATATGGGACTCTTGCAATTTACAATGGGCCATGCAAAGCACACAATAATACAGCTGGCATGTGGCTGCATAGCTGAAAATGGGAGGAGATGTAAGTAAAAAATAATTTAAAAAAGGGCAACAGCAGAATAAAGGCAATCATGTACAAATTACCACTAATGTCTCTAACAGTCAAAGTGGCCAAATCAAAGCCATGAGTAATATAGGTGGCACCTGGAATGTATCATAGTCAGCTAATCATACAGGCAGCATCTGCAGCACAGCAGTATAAAGTATAGAAACACCTTACAGTCTGTTTTTTGCCACAAACTCTGCACCATTGGAATTTTAACTGGAAAAATGTTAGGGTCTGCCATTGCTTTAATCCATCAGTATGTGCTGGAGGCTGACGTCAGAGAGGAGGATAATGCTGACAACCGCCACAGACCAAGGAGGAGGTGAAGAATGTTCAGAACCAGGGTAACCTACCAGGGGCTACATGATCTGGAAATAGTAGAGCGCTACAGGGTGGACAGAGACATACTTCAGCAAATCACTAAGCTGTGCTGGCCTCAACTCAGAGCTATAACCAACAGAGGGGAACCCATCCCAGTGGATACCAAGGTTTGTGTACCCTTAAGAATTCTAGCTACAGGTACTTTCCAAAGACCTACTGGAGACATCATGGGGGTCTCACAGGCATCTGCATTCAGGGTACTCCACCAATTCCTGGATGCCATGCTACCACATGCCAATGAGGACATTTACTTCAACACCCGTGAGGAGAGGACTAGCAATATGCATCTCTTCCACCGTGTAGCAGAATACCCAGAGGCACTGGGTGCCATAGACTGCACACACATCCACATCAAAGTACCACATGATGAACAGGGTAGGGTCTACATAAACCACAAGGGCTTCCCCTCCATCAACTGCCAGGTTGTGTGCGATGCTTAGGGTATTATCATGAATGTGTTTGCTGACATCCCTGGAAGCTATCAGAACTCCCACATCTGGCATTCATCACAGCTGTACCGGACATTTGCCAGGGGGCATCCCATATGGCCATCTGGTAGGGGATGCTGGCTATGCACTAGAGCCATGGATGATGACACCCATCAGAAATGCACACACACCCACACAAGAACACCATAATGAGGCACATGCACAAACCAGGATCATTATAGAGCATGTGTTTCAGATGCTCAAGTCATGGTTACACTGCCTTGACATATCTGGTGGGGCCTTACAGTACTCTCCAGCCAAATGTGCACACAAGTTCATAGTATGTGCCATGATACACAATATGCTCCTATGGAAACAGCTGCAGCAGGAACAGCACTGGGAAGGGCCACACAGCCCACCACCATTGCCAAGGTCCCTACAGGCACAGGGGGACTCACAAGACGAGGCCCCTGAGCCTGCTCCAGTAGGCAGACAGAGGCGTGCATAGTATGCTCACACCTTGGCAAAGAGGCAATGCTCTCTCTGACTTGCACACACAGTAAAATGGATGACACACACATCACATTACCTGTAACTTACCATGTATAGGCAGTGTACTGTGTGCATCCAACATAGGTGGCCATCAAGCACTGTCCTCACAACTGCCGCAAGCTCAAGGTAAGTCAGTCTTCTTAACAGTATATGAATGGAATAGTATGTTCTGCTAGCATATCTATGTTAATGCTGCATGCATGCAAGGGAATGGGGTGGCCTACTGGGATAGCAGCACACAACTGACAGCTATGTGGGACATCAGGAAATGTCTGGCCAAAACTGGCCTCCACAGACTATGCAGTAGTACCCAAGATGGCAAATCCCACTGGAGTATATATATGGGGACAACTAAGTGGGGGGTCATAGGTCACAGGCATGGATGTCAGGGTGGGGGTCCCATAACCACCCCTCACACCCACACAGCTAGTCAGATATAGAAAACCACAGAGAAAAGTCTGGTAAAGACACACATGGCGGCAATGTTGAATTAACCCCCTACAGACTCACAAAGTGATAGCACAACAGGAGCCACAGTTGCAGTAAGTCTATGAAAGGTAAGAAGTCTGAAACTCAAATGTATGCCAGTACAATCTGACCTGAGCTCTTTAATGATATGCTCCAGTCCCCAAGACAGGGCACAGCAGTATGGTAAACGGAACCAAAATATAAGCAAATATCAGCACAGTGTGTACAGTTCACAGGTGTGTCCCCCGCATATACCCACACAAATGCAGTAACATATATGTTTGCATGGAAATTGCAGCAAAGCACACATTGGCAGGGCTGTACCAATACACATGAAAGCATGTTGCCTGTCCACAATATGCAGGGGTCAATGAGCTATGTGTATGTGTGGTTAATACTGTCTGGATCTGGCCAGCATGTTTTCCTGGCAGTCGTCTTGTACTGCCCTAGGTATCATGCTGCCTTTGACAGGGTCATGTGCAGATAACTGCAGTGTCAACTGTTATGCATGTCAGTGACACCCACTGCTCTACCACTGACATACCTGGAAGTCACAGTGCTATGTGGAATACACTACACATATTAGTGACATCTTGAAGGATGTGTAGCAAAGGTGCCAAGGCTTTTGTGAATATAAGTGCTTTGTGGTACTGTTGCCAGTGGTCATTCTCAGTAACCCTTTTTCTTATGTTTGCTGTTACAAATAATGGACATGCCTGCACAGTTGAATGCACTCTGTACCCACACCCATAACTCCCAACCTCTGACAGCATAATGTCTGGACAAGGGCAAAAATAAAAGTGGAACAAAGGCACAATGTTAGGCATATGTTGTAATATTACCTTTACATTCTGAGAAAGTTGGTATGGTGAGGGGTTTGCAGTAGCGGGAATGGTCTGAAGGTTATGTATTCTGAAGCAGTAATGTCTGTATTATTTTGTAACATCACACTTTAATTATATGTAACTAACTTGCTATAAAAACACAAGTGTATGTAAAAGGGATGAAACCTCTAGCCAAACACCTGGGCAATCTGCCACAAAAGGTTGCTGGACTGTTTACACAGCTGTGTGTCATTAGTACACTGGCTGTAGCCACACCTCACAAATGGCCTTGTTGCGCAAGAATTTACATAGCTGCCCTCATAATATTAGTCTATACATCATACAACTAGTATTCCTCTGGTAAAGCACTGTGATGATCTGAGGATGTCTGGCACTAGGTAATGACACAATACATTGCAGTTTCAGACAGATATGTCAGAAAATGTCTGCTAAACAAAACAAGTAACCTGAGGAAAGTTCTGTGTACTCCTGAGAGGTATGTATGTGACACACAAAATCCCAGACTGGAGTACACCTATTTCTGGAATGGAGTCCCACCCTAACTATAGATAGTCACACTGGGCATGCTCCTACACTTAGAGAATCACAGGACTTGTTGGAACCCACATCAGAATATATGACTGTATTGTGTATATATGTCTGTGCATACAGACAGCTATGTACACCTCAACTGTCCCCACACACGCACATCAGACAGGATTACCCTCAGCTAGCTGTAGGTGGCCCATATGTGATGTATCTGCATCTGTTGCGTAAGATACACACACACATATATATGGGCACCAGATAACAGCATATGTCAAGCATACACATACAGATGTGGGGAACTGAGAGACAGACAGTGATACAGAGAGAGACACAGGGGGACAAAGACAGAGTGAGACACACATGGATACCCTGAATGGCATACAGTGATGTCCTGCTGTGGACAGTGGCATACCAGTTGTAAACAGCTGCATGTGCCAGCATAAAAGGTGAGCCCCATTGTGTAACAGTACTAAGGTTGAGTTTATAATATCACATCACCTACCTGTGTCTGTGTGTGTCTCCATAGGTCCAAGTATTAGAAGACTCTTCCCACTCAGTACACTTCACATTGCCCTACTTCACAAGATCTTCTGCTGTCATTCACCTTAGCAGTACCATTGGACACTGCTCACCCCATAAGATCTGTAGTGCATATGATAACTGTGTAACACTATAGTACAAATAACTAGGTAAGTAGGGGTTCTAATCTCAATACTGGCAACTGTGTGTGTGTGTGTGTGTGTGTGTGTGTGTGTGTGTGTGTGTGTGTGTGTGTAGGTGAAACAGTTTTAGGCCATTCCCACTCACAACACTTACCAGTGCCCCATTTTATCAGTCCTGCTGATGTCATTCCCCTTATTGGCACCTTTGGCCAGTTGTCAGCCCTGTAAGCTCCATAGCGTGTGTAATAACTGTGGAACACAGTAGTACAAATCACTAGCTAGACAGGGGTTCTAATCTCAGATCTGGCAAATGTGTGTGTGGGTGTATAAGTGTGTGTGAAAGTGTGTATGTAGGAGTAAGTATTTTGATACGTTTCCCACCCACTGCCATACTTTATCAGTCATGCTGATGTCATTCCCCTTATCAGCACCTTTGGCCAGATGTCAGTCCAATAAGCTCTGTAGCACATGTGATAACTGTGTAACACTGTAGTACAAATAACAAGATAGGCAGAGGTTCTACGCTCAGATCTGGTAAATGTGTGTGTGGGTTGTATAAGTGTGTGTGAGGTGTGTATGTTTGTAGGAAGAAGTATTTTGATAAATTACCTACCCACTGGCATACTTTATCACTCATGCCGATGTCACTCCCCTTATAGGTTCATAGGTGTGTACTAGGCTAATGGCCCTGATGCCGTTACAAGCCTAGCCCATAGAAGTGCCCTGCTATTGTGTCACCCAGCATTAATTCCCAGTGCCCCCATCAAGTAGAGCCACTGGAGAGATGCCTGGGGTGAACTTTCTATTACCCATCCACTCATCAAGATCTCTCTGCAACAGGGCCATCTAGGTGCTTTGTTTGACATGTATGGGAAGTCTATTCTAGGGTGTGTGCAGTCTCTGGGTGAAGAACCTGTCCCACCAGAATGTTGTGTTGATTGCGGTAATGAGGTTGAGGTCCCTGCAGTGTGTGGTGCAGAGAGATTGGGATGTCTTTAGATGTAGCATTTGTAAAAGATCTGGGTCAGACATGGCTTTGCAAGTCAAGCAGAGATCGCCTCTAAGTAGGTGATATGAGACAGAGAATAGCTGGATTCTTTTGAGTCTGTCTGTGCAGGACATGTGCTTAATGCCTAGGATCCTCATTGGGAGTTACTTCTGTGGCCTCTCCAGCTATTGCAGGTGTCTAGTGAGGTACATGCCAAATGGGACATTATACTTGATGATTGGTCTAATGAGGGAAGAGTACACAGAGACACTGACCTCTTTCTTCCTGGATGCAAAACCCTTGGTAATTACATGTGCCACATAGAAGGATTTCCTGACCACAGTGGAAATGTGGTGGTTAAAGGAGAGGTTGCTGTCAATCTGTGTCCCCAGATCTCTTATAGCACCTACAGTGTTCAGTGGGCTCTCATTGATGTGGTACTTAGTGGGAACTGAGAGTTTACCAGAGGGGCTGATGATGCATTTTTTGGTGTTAAACTTCAGGCCATGGTTTCCACACCAGTCAGTGGTCTCAGTGAGGCCTTTCTGTAGGATGTCTACATCCCTTGTGGAGTTGATGATGGCTCCCAGCCTGCATTTGTCAGTGAAATTGGTCAGCCAGAGGTTCTTTGTGTTGGCCTGGACTCCTGAGAAGTAAATGCTGATCAGGAGAGTACCTAGGACTGATCCCTGTGGACTCCACTCATGACTGGCTGGCAGTCTGACTTGGAGCTCACTACTTTCATACTGTGTGTTCTATCTGTGAGGCAATTTGCAACCCCACCCTAGTGATATGGGGGTTGATGCCTAGTTTGGTGGGTTCATCCATAATTCCTGACTGAGGAATGGTATCAAGAGCCTTGGCCAGATTGATGTATGCTGTATTGCAGTGCCTTACTGTCATACACAGCCCTGGTAACTGACTCAAAGAAGTCAACTGGGTTGAGCAGGCATGATCTCCCTTTCAGAAATCCAATTTGTGTGGGGTCCAGAGTTAGGAGATTACCTATATGTTTGTCGATCAGATTTCTGATGATGTGCTCCATAGCTGTAAATATCAGACTCATCAGGCTAATGGACTGATAAGTCCCAGGTTCGGTAGTTGCCACACCTTTATGGAGAGGGATGACTGTAGCAGTGCACCATTTGGGAGGGACAAAACCTGAGGTAAGGCTGTGACTGAACAGTGCAGACAGATGTGGTGCCAGGTATCTTTGTAGTTCATGTAGAACACAGACAGGGATAATTTGGGGTCCCATGGAAGCTGTATCCTTGCCCAAGGACAATGCAGGTGTAACCTGGGTGGCAGTAATCCTAGGAGCCTGGCATTTTTCTGGCATTCTGATTGTTCCCCTAGGGGGGCAGAAAGGGGTAAAGCTAGCACTGAATGTGTTGGCAAGAATGTTGGCAATATCTGTTGGTTCAGTATAGAAGGTAGCATTGCGCAGTAACTCAGAGCACTTCTGGGTATTGGCGCAGAGGTTCTTGATATAACTATCAAAAGATTTGTGATTGTTGTCAGTGTCTGCTGCAATTCTGCCATCATAGGCAGCTTTAGATGATTTCATGAGGGTTCTGAAGTTGTTGTTGAGGTGAATAAGGAGTTTTATCACTCTTGGGACTCCACATTTTTCCGCAACAGTTTCTTCCTTCTGTTGTACAAGTTATTAATGGTAGGGGACCACCAGATTGGCCTCCAGTGTTTGGAGGAGAGTGTCATGGTTCTGTTGGGTATGACTAGTTCCATGCATTGATGTACATGTTTGTACAGTGCATTTGTGTACGATTTGGCAGTCATGCGGGTATTTTCCATTGGCATGGGTGCTGTGAAGTTAGCCACCTCTGTTCTTATGAGTCCATAGTCAGCTTTGGAGAAGTTTTTCAAGGTGGTTACCTTTGCGGGGGATGTGGATGACATGTGGATTTCCATGGTGATTACTCTATGTTGGATCTGACCAGGTAGCGATTGACTACTGTTGTCAAGCAACGGTCCCATATGTTAGTAATCAACACAGGTCAAGGATGTTGCTTCCTCTATTGGGTGTCAGAATGAGCTGGTCCAGGGCATTGGAACTGATCAGTTCAAGGAAGCATTGGGCCAGTGTATTGGTGCTTGAGTATTTTTCCCAGTTGATGCAGGGGTAGTTGAACTCTCCTAGTATGAGAGTGTTGGGTTGGACCTTGATAGATTCCAGGGTGTTGAGGAATGTGGATTGAGTCTAGAGACATGTATGTGGACCTATAGCAGGCTATGGCCTGGATTGCACTATTACCCAGTGTCAGTTGTACCTGAAATATCTCAGATGCATTATGCTGGGATACTAATCTGGATGTGTGCATATCCATTATAAATATGGCAACACCACTGCCTTTGGAGCTGTGGTCCATGTTTTGGGGCTGACAGGTGTGGAATGAATTATAGGCTGGTAGTGCAGGGGTGCTGTCTGCTGCTGTAAACCAGGTCTCCGTTACAGCACAAATGTCAGTGTTCTCCATTTTGAGGAGTGCTTCGAGTGGCTGCATCTTGAGATGGGGTCTATATTACATGATTGAATATTAAGGTGATTGAACACCTAAACGTCGACCCGTAAATGTCGAACCCTTAAAACTGTGAATGGCCATTTACGCAAATTTTTCCTTGGGAAAAAATTTGCTTGGCCATAGGAAACAAAACAAACCTTTAAACACTAATCAACTGGGGGGGCTTCACCCCCCACACCCACCGATGTGGGGGCTGTGCCCCCCACACTCCCTAACTAAATATACCAACTCCGAAATCGCTCTACATTGGGAAAAAGGTCAAATTGCCAATAATGGCCAAACAAATTTTTTCCCAGGGAAAAAATTCCCATAAATGGCCAATCGCCATTGTCAGACTTCAACATTTATGGGTCAATGTTTAGGTTTTCCATCACCTAAACTTTCGATCACGTAATATAGACCCTTGATGATGCCTAATGTTGAGTAGCATGACTCTCAGATTGCATATATGTATAGCTGTTACGGTGGTAATTTGATTTGGAACACCACCTAAAAAGGCACTGTAGGGGTGGCAAAACACTTAGCCAGTACCTGGAAATCCAGGGGTGACAGATGCAGGCCATCTCTGGCAAGCCATCACAGTCTGTCAAGCATGCCATCCAAAGCACACAGATACTGGATCCCATGAGAGTGACACCAGACACTTAAGCCAATTGTTGAAGTCAATCATTTGTTGTTTGTACTGTGGTATCATTCTGGGTGACTGTAGTATACTGCTCAGGGCTACTGTCATACCTGCCTGGCCCACATAATCTGAGAATTTCACCATGTCTGTTTTCATATAGTCCATGGAGGAGCATCTCAGGTCATTCACACACACATGGACAATGACAGAGTGATACTTGTAATTGTTGTGGAGTGACCTGACTGGGTGTGTTATGTGTTGAATTCTGGCACCTGATAGACAGCTGACTGTTACTTCCTCCATGTTCAACCTAGTGAGTGGGGCATCTGTATGCCTCACTATTGAGTCACCTATGATTACTGTATCAGGCAAGGTGGTTAGCCTTTGGGGCTTAGGTTGAGGGGCACACTGTGTAGGTGAGATATGTGTCCTGTGGTTTGTGCTGTGTTATGGTGGTCGAGTGGGTGTCTGTCTTGGTGGTCTCCGCTGTTTGGGTAAATGTCTATTGAGTGCCTTTGTGAAGGTGGGTGTGTGGTTATTGTTTGTATATCAGAGCTGTCATAGTGGGTGCTCTGGAGGGGTATGTGTTCCATGTGGTGTATTGCAGGTGTTGACCCTTCTCCTCTTGACCAGCTAGTCCAGTCTTCGCTGGAGAGTGCATATCTTCCAATTCGGTGATATAGGGGTATCTCTCACAAGTCTGAGTTTTGGGAGTTTAGAGGAGAGGGTTGTCTGTGTACATGAGGCAGTTGCAGCAGTGTCTCAGAATGCTCAAGTACACCAGGGTAATGGGCAAAAGCACAGGGAACTGCACTTTAATCATGCCAGGAGGGGGGGTCATAACTACTAAGTACTGGAGCTAATTCTGTGGGGAAGGACTACTGCTGATGGCTCTCAGGTGTGCTAGAATAATTGATAAAAAAAACTGGTGAAGTGCAAAGCTATTAGGCTATTTGAAGTGCAGGAGAGAAAGAACTAGCAAGACCTATGGGAAAAACTGAAGGCAGACTTTCTGGCACCTGTAGCAGCTTACCTCAGCTGTGCATTTATCAGCACCTTTGGTCAGTTGTCAGCCTAAATAACTAGATAGTCAGGGGTTCTAATCTCAATATTAGCAAGAGAGTGTGTGTGTGTGTGTGTGTGTGTGTGTGTGTGTGTGTGTGTGTGTGTGTGTGTGTGTGTGTGTGTGTGTGTGTGTGTGTGTAAGGTGATAACTTCATTTTTAAAGGCACAAGCCATGCCCACTATGAATTAAAGGTACACACTCAAAAGAGCTGTACTGGAGGGAATGAGTTAATAGGTTCATAGGTTGGTACTAGGCTATTGGCCCTAGGGCCTATACAAGCCTAGCCATAACAACTCCCTGGCTATTTCTTCCTACAGTATTTACTTCCCTAGACCCCTATCTAGCAGGGCGACTGACTTGATCCCTGGGGTGAATTTCCTATCCCCATCCAATCATCAAGGTTCCTTTCGAAGAGGGCCAAAGAGGCACTCTGCTTGACATGTATGGGCAGTCTATTCCAGAGCCTAGGGAGTCTCTGGGTCAGGAACCTGTCCCTCCAGCATGTTTTGTTCATTGTGATGACAAGGTTTAGATCCTTGGAGCATGCATCTCTGAGAGATTGGAATTTCTTTAAGTGTAGCATGTCCAACAGCTCTGGGTTTGACATGGTCTTGTATGTTAAGGGTCTATGTCAAATATTCAAACTTCCAAAATGTCGAATACCATATGGTCAAGACCATATGGTTGACATTTGGAAGTTTGAATGTCTAATAAAAAAAAAAAAACATACATTAACAGTGCGAGCAGGGGGGCAAGCCCCCTTGCACCCCCACACCCCACCTACTTAAATATACCAACTCTGAGACCAAGGTTCAGTGCGGAAAAGGGAAATTCTCCAATTCTGCACTGTATGGCACCATTATGTCAACCTTCGAACACTTGAAATGTCGAACATATGTTCTCGACCATATGACGTTCGACATTTCCAACATTCAAAGATTTGACATTGACCCATCTGGTAAGCAGAGATTTACCTCTGAGTAGATGATATGCGACAGAGTATAGGTGGAGTTTTTTTAGACGGTCAGCATAGGGCATCTGCTTTAGGTCTGCAGTTCCTTTAGTTAGGTATTTCTGCTGCCTTTCCAGTTGTTACAGATGTCTTGAGAGTTACATACCAAATGGGGTGTTGTATTCTATAATGGGTCTAATGAGGGATGAGTACAGTGGGACAATGACCTCCTTTTTTCTGGATGAAAAGCCCTTAGTGATGAGGTGTGCCACATAGAAGGATTTCCTGACTGTTGTGGGGATGTGGTTATCGAAGGTGAGACCACTGTCCTCCTGTGTCCCTAAGTCTCTTATCACACTTTCAGTGTTTAGTGTACTGCCACCTATGTGGTAATTCATGGGTACATGTTTTTTCCCAAAGGGGATAACTACATTTCTTAGCATTGAGCTTGAGCCCATGGCTGTGGCACCAAGCATCTGTTTCTGTAAGGCCCTTTTGTAGAATATCCACATCATTTGGGGAGTCAATAAAGTCATCTGCGAACTTTGTTAGCCAGAGTCCCTTAGTGTTGGCCTGTACTTCAGAGAAGTAGATGACAAACAAGAGCGGTCCCAGGACTGAACCCTGAGGTACTCCACTTGTCATTTGTCTGGAGCTGGATTTGGAGTCAGCCACTTTTACAGTGTAGATTCTGTCAGTAAGCCAGTTGGCAACCCATTGAGTGATGCAGGGATTAATGCCCAGCTTATTAAGTTTATGTATGATTTCAGAGTGGGGGATGGTGTCGAAGGCCTTGGCGAGGTCCAGATAGGCTGTGTGGACCACCTTACCCTTGTCCACAGCTCTGGAGACTGATTCGAAGAAGTCAATCAGGTTCAGGAGACAAGATTGGCCATTCATGAACCAAAACTGCATGGGGTCCAGTGTTTGAAGGTTGCCAATGTCTTTGTTTATAAGTTCTATGATAATACATTCCATGGCCTTGCAGATCAGGCTCGTCAGATTGATGGGGTGGTAGTTCCCAGGATCCAAGGTGGATCCCTCCTTGTGGAGTGGGATAACTGTAGCAATGCGCCACTCAGTGGGCATGAAGCCTGAGGTGAGGCTATGATTAAACATGACACTTAGGTGATGAGCCAGTTCATTTTGTAGTTTATGTAGTACACAGCCCGGGATGTTATCTGATCCCATGGATGCTGTATTCTTAGCTTTGGAGAGTGCATTTTTTTACCTGTGTGGCCATTATTACTGGAATTTGGCAATCTTTTGGTATTGAGATGGGCCCTTTAGGGGGTGAGAGGGGGTGAAGTTTGCACTGAATCGATCTGCCAGGATACTGGCAATATTCTTGGGATCAGTATATTTAATGCCATTCTGTTGTATCTCAGAGCAGATCAGAGCATTGCCATTTAGATTCTTATCATAGCTATAGAATGTCTTGTGGTCGTCTTTGGAATCTTTGGCAATTTTATTTTTGTAACTAGCTTTGGAGGATTTTATGAGGGATCTCAGCTTCTTAGTGAGGCTGGTAAGGGAGTTTTTTGCATCCTAGGATTTTCCTCTTTTCTGCAACAGTTTCTTCCTTTTGTTGTAAAGTTTGTTTATGGCAAGGGACCACCAGATTGGCTTCCTTTTTTTGGAGGAGAGCATCTTGGTTCTATTGGGGATGGCACAATTCATGCACGAGTGGATGTGCTCATACAGTGCCTTAGTGTAGGATTCAGCAGTCAAACTTTCAGTTCCCATCTGCATGGGTGTCATGAAGTTTGTCACTTCTGACTTGAGTGGCTTTGGAGAAGTTTTTTTATGGCGGTTTCTTACTGGGGGGTGGGGGTGGGATGTGGATGTCAAGGGTGATTAGCTTATGGTCAGACCTGACCAACGAGGGGATGACCATAGGTGTGGAGCATCAATTTCCCATGTTGGTAATGACCAGGTCAAGGATATTGGAGCCCCTAGTGGGACTAAGGATTAGTTGATCCAGGGCATTGGAATTTATGAATTCCAAGAACCGTTGGGCAAAGGTGTTGGTACATGAGTAGTTTTCCCAGTTAATGGCAGGGTAGTTGAAATCACTTGGTATTAGGGTGTTTGGTTGTATCATAATATTTTCCAGTATGTTTAAAAAGGTGTATTGAGAATCTTGGGGCATGGTGGGGGATCTGTAGCAAGCTACAATTTGGATTGCAGTCTTACCTAGTGTTAGTTGCATCTGGAGAATTTCATACGCATTGTGTTGGGCAGCTAGCTTGGTGTTGTGAATATCCTTGGTGAATATGGACACTCCCCCACCTTTAGTGTTTTGGTCCTGGTTTGGTGGCCGAAAAGTGTGGTAAGAGTTGTAGCCTGGTATTGCAGGGGTGCTCTCTGGAGCCTTGAACCAGGTCTCAGTTAATGTATTGGCTACGCTTGTGAGGGATCTGCTGACAGTACTGCAGGAACCGGTTCCATATGTATGAGCCTGTAGTACCACACAACACTGAGCTGACATGTCTGAAGGCTACCTGTCTGTGACAAGAGGGTATTTATGCAAGGTCACACTGTCTGACAACAGTGTCCCTCACACGCTGTTGCATGCATTCACACCTGGTACATGCACATATAAAAGTGTACCTTGCCTATGACATGGTCAGTGTATTCCCACTCTGCCATACTCCCACTTGGGAATGTCTGCAGGGCCACAGCCTGCAGACACACAGACACCTGGAACAAAAACAGAATACATGTCAGACTACATTCAGTCAGTGGTACTAACAGCAATATTGCATCCTGGCTAATAAGGTACATACATATGTATGTTGACCAATAACAAATGCAAGCAGACAGCACCTTATATAGTATTAAATAGCTAGACTTTATTATATTTACCCTGTACATCTGATCCAACCCATATTAGCATGTCCCTGCATCGATGGTATGGATGACAGGGATGTGGCACAGGTAACATCATATGCACATGTTGTGGTGTGTGTTTACCAGAGGCCTAGGCTGGGCCATACGGTTGACATCATGTGTGTGTGTTTGGAGGAGTATCCAACAGATGGGTTGTGCAGAGGTGCTGTATGTGTCTGGAGGTGACCTTCCTGTGATACAAATGTGTGTGTGTGTGTGTGTGTGTGTGTGTGTGTGTGTGTGTGTGTGTGTGTGTGTGTGTGTGTGTGTGTGTGTGTGTGCACAGTCATGCCATGTGGTTTCCCTACACAGGGGTACAAAGGACAGCTGTGGACCGTACATGACAAGGTGTCCAGTTCACTGTCTCTGGCCACGGACATGGGAACTAGTCCTTCCAGGGGTATCACTGGCACCACCAGGCCCAAGGCCAGATGCAGTACTGCTTCCTGATGGTGACTGCTGTCTGCTGGATCCATGCCCCTGACTGGGACCAGACAGAACTATGTGCCCATGGCCTGCTCCAGTGTGATGTGTACAGAAAGCCCCGTTTGGTAGTGCTGGTGTTACTGCCACTACAGGCGTGTGATGGTGCATGGCCCCATAGACTCTCAGCTGTTGTTGGTGCTGACCTACATCCATGTGGCTGATGCCCATCTCCCACCACATGCTCTAGCACAGACATGCCATGGTCAAGGATTGCCAAGGTCTCACCCCTCCGTCTATTCATGACCTCAGTATTTTGACATGTGGCCTCAACAAGGTCATGTATATTGCCATGTAAATCAAGAAGAGTTGCATCCACCACCCTGAGTATTTGGTGTGGCATTCACTAGGTGCCTGTGCATCCATGACAGCCTAAAACATGCATCTGGTGACTCCTGCTGTGGCACTTGAGACAGCAGCTTGAGGAGTAGCAATCCTTCTGTGAACACCCCTGTCCATCCACCTGTGTGGGTCCTCGCCTGCACTCTGGCTATGGCCAGTGTCTACACACACATCTGCCATAGTCACCACACTAGCCTTTTCAATGCCACCACCTGCCAGCTGTCCATCATCTGTGGCCACTGGTGATGGGGTATGTGTGGGCATTGTCGCTGTGTGCGGGGATGGTGTGGACAAGAATGTGATGCCAACCAATGGCACAGATTCAGCCCCTGACAACCCCACCTGTACCTCACTATTCCTATCATCATTGTCAGAGTCTGCAGAAATAATGACATCAGTTTCCAAGCAGGAGGGACCCTGAACTCCATTGCCACACAACATATGTACATTAATACCTGCACTTTGAGGTTGGCTGGTATATATATATATATATATATATATATATATATATATATATATATATATATATATATATACACACACACACACACACACACACACACACACACACACACACACACACACAAACACTTACAGATGAGGTGGCACAAATCTGTTACACAGACCATACATTACCCAAATGGTGACATGCGTTACACACGGCCCACAACATCATGCATTGCAGCCAGTTTTACTACATGTAACTAACAATATAGAGCTCCGGGATACATGATTAGTGTTAGTAGGTGATGGCCCTTCCCCACCACAGACTGCACCCATGTACACATCATTGCTGTTCACCTGTATAGCACAGTGGCAAGTACTACAGAACATACTTCACAACTGTACAGATCCTTGCAGGATGTGTAGATGTCTGGCTCATATGTTTGCTCTGTTTCTCATAACCCCTGTGCTTCTAGGATACATAAATGGGATGATCTGAGGAGTGGCATGACTAATTAATGACGTATATTTGAGTGTCAAGACCTCCAAACCAGCAGTAAAAAATGTATGGTCACACAATTCCTGTTACACCACCAACCTTCTAAGCTTACAGTGGATATGATAAGTGTACACAACCCTGTTAACATGCCATTTTTCCAGGTTCTTGTAATATAGTTCCACAAAAGCACCAAACTCCAGTTAAGCAGCATTCCCGATGCCTTTATTTTAAGTATATAAAGTGCTCCGTAAATTGTATAAAAAGTACTGACAAGTACTTCACTGAGCAGTTAAACACGAACAAAGTACAGAATACTTTGTTCGTGTTTAACTGCTCAGTGAAGTACTTGTCAGTACTTTTTATACAATTTACGGAGCACTTTATATGCTTAAATAAAGGCATCGGGAATGCTGCTTAACTGGAGTTTGGTGCTTTTGTGGAACTTTATTAGTTTGTTTTTCGTTTATTGATGCTAGTTCATGCTCTTGTAATATATAAGATGAGACCACAATAATGCATTCAAATATGTTACCAACCTTTCATTTGACATATGACTTGTGCAATCCAATCGATAAACAAACAAATGTGTTACGTGTAAAATATAATGACTGCAATATGTACAATATGGTGGTTGCATAAGTGTGTACACCGTTAAAATGATACTTTGTTGAAGCACCTTGTAAGTGACTTACAGTATTCACTCTTCTTGGAAAGGTGTCTATCAGCATGGCACATCTTGACTTGGCATTATTTGGCCACTCTTCCATACAAAGGTCACCCAACTCTATCAGATTGCAAGGGCAGCTCATGTGCACAGCCCTCATCAGGTTACACTGTTTTTTCTATCTGGTGTAGGTCTTGGCAATGGCAGGGCCAATCCATAGTGTGTTTAGGTGGAGCCATTCTGAGATAGCTTTGGATGTATGCTTCTGGTCTTTGTCATGTTGAAGTCTGACACACCTCCTCATCTGCAGTGTTCTTGCAGATGCCTGATAGATTTGGGCCAGACGTGGGTGTTATTTGGAACTGTTCAGAATTCTCACCACCATGACTACAGGCCCAGTTCTGGCTTTGGAACAGCATCCCCACAGCAGGCCACTGCCACCAGCGTGATTCACCATGGGGATGTTGTTCTTCAGGTTAAGAGATGTGTTACTTGTGCACCACACATACCTTTTGGTACTGTGGCTGGGAGGTCGATCTATAGTCTCATTACACCATAACACATTTTCACACATGCCTTTGGGAGACTGGATGTGCCTTATTACAAACTGTATCCACCCCTGGATGCTTTTTGGTGTGGGGAAATGCTTCCATCTTCTGACCCCACCCAATAGGCCAGACGTATGCAGAATACAGGAGAGTGTTCTCACATGTAGTACACAACACCAGTACTTGCAAGAGATTCCTGCAACTCCCTCAGTGTTGCTGTATGTTTCCTGGCAGCTTCCCTGACTAGGTTTTGACATGTCTTGTCAACATTTTTGGAGGGATGTCAGGTTCTTTTCAACAGCACTGTTGTGCCATATTCAATCCACCTTTTGACAACTGTCTCTACTGTGTTCCATGGTGTATTTAATGCTGTGGTAATGTTGTTGTACCCTACTCTTGACTGATACCTTTCAAATATGAGATCCTTTTCCTACTATGTAAGTTGTCTACAAGCCATGGCTGTTGCTGTTGCAGGCAACTGTATAAATGTCATGAATATCCTACTTGGACAGCAGACTGTTATTTGGTGTTACTCAGAGTTCCTTTACTTGATGGCAGGTGTGTACCCAAGCAGACTGAATGCTGTCAGCAAATCACAAGCTTCTGCAATAAAATATTATTTGAGGGGTGTGCACACATAATCATCCAGTTTATTGTAAGGTTTGTATACTCCACATTTGATGCCCAACAAATTGACTGGTTTTACAAGTGAATTGTTTATGTCATAGGTCACAGTCACATTACATGTTGGAAAAGGTGTGGACTGACATATTTTGGTCTCAAATTGTATATATATCACAAACACCTGGCATCTTAACAGGGATGTGTACACTGTTTATATCCACTGTATGAGAGTAATGTTTCACACGTCCCTACCTTAGGCTGTTTGTCCTCCCCCCATTTTGTTGGTTTCTGTAGAGAAGTCTTGCACTGACAGGTTGTGAGGTATGCTACAGGGATGTTACATTCTCTTCAGATAGGCCCCTGTGGTGATCACTGTGATGCAATCCAGTTAACCCCACCACAAGTGAACATGCACATAAAGCAATATGGCTATGAGTGACAATTATGTGCTTTGTACATTGCATGGCCTTCACATGCCTGGGGTATTGGCAAACCACAACAGAACAATTCCATACTCACCAGTTTCAGGCTACTGTCCCACATGCAGACCGGAGGGACCTAGGTAGTTGTGGGAGAGAAGTATTTTCAGCAGACTCACATGTGGCATTGGTACAGGATGGATGCAGCATGTCTGCACATTTACAATACAACCCCCAATACTACACAATTTGCTGTCCCTCACCATAGATGTGCACTTCTGTGCATTAGAAAACTGCATCTACAACTTTAATCTGACCTGACACATGCACGTAGATACACTACAAATACAACTATGTCTGCTACACTAGTCTAGTCATCTCCACTGGGGCCTTACCTGCACACTTCTCATCCATTGTCTGGGTACCAACCACCTCCAGCATGTGGGAGGTCTGTACCCTGATGTTATACTGGGATGGGGGACCCAAGGTTGCTAAGGTGCTCCTCGGTGGATGCCAGTGGGGGCTGCATGCCTCTGCCTCCACTTGTGATTGTGCAGTCCCTGGCCACTGCAGCAGCCCTTTGCTGGGCATGGCGTATGAGGTCATTTGTACAATGCCGGACCTGCTCATATGTACTTCAGTGCAGGCTGACATCATTTACCCTGTGGACAAGGTTGTCCCACAGGCCGGTTTTCCCCCGCAGATCTTGCTGACTCCAGCCAAACATTATGGCATGGTTTTGTAGTATGGCATCTATGATTATATTTGTCTCAGCCCCTGAGAAAGTTGACCTTTGCTGATGCGACATTGCACCTGGAAGACATATAAAGGGAAACACATCACAGGATCTCATACATTCGGCAACAGTATGTACAGAACCTGCAGAGCTACATTGAATACCAGTAACCACCACTCACAACCACAACATAGCCCTGTAATCTATCAGCACTGTATCTGGTTGCATTGCAATGCTGGTCCTGATGTGTTACATTCCCCCAATGAGAGCTAGTTAATTTCATAATTCTCTACTCCTCATTCATGTCTGTGTAGAGGGATGACATTGGCCATCTTCCATGCATATGGGGTGTGGATGGTGCCAAGGCTTGTTGTGATTACAGTGTGTAATGGAGCTGGAAGCACATGCCTGTGTTCATGTAGGATGCGGACAGGGATGTTGTCAGGTCCCATGGATATTTACGTTTGTTGCCTTTCAGTAGGCAATATGTATCTGCTCATTGGTGATGAGAGGAGGGGTGTGGGTGCTGTGCATATCCACCTATAGTAATGCTGAGCCAGAGAGTGATGTTTGCCCTAAACCTATCTGCAGCAGGTTGGCTATAGCTATGTTGTGTGTGTATGTGGTCTGATTGACCACCATTACAGGGTGGGTTGGTTTGTTGCCTCTGAGATTGCAGACATATGTGAAGATGGCCTTGTGATTGGCCTTGGTGGATGTGTCCAATTTTCACTCATAGTTAGCCTTACAGTACTCCACCTGTGACCTTATATGCTTGATCAGACAAAGGCTGACTTGATACCATGTTGGTGCCTGCTTCTAATTTGCCCTGTACAGCCAATATAGGGGCCAAGTCTGTGGTTTGTGTATTGCTGCTGTCCAGCAAAGGGGATTACTCTACTTTGGTGGAGGCAAGTTTTACAAGTTAGGTATTGCTGAGTCCAGCTATGTTGGTGTTCATATAGTTGTTTGTAGTAGGCACGGACACACAGTCATAACACAGTTGGACACATCTCCAATTTCAAGCAGATAATCATGCTTATTGTAGTACCCATGGCTGTGTCAGGGCAATGCAACAACCAGTAGCTGTAGAAATTTCACTCTTTTGGATGCACAGTAATTAAGATTATACACGTATACAACATGTACAGCTTATTTAACTGACATTGGTAATACCTGATGTACATTTCTGTTCTATGTCAGTATGGCACACTGTATTCACACTCTTGCTGCCCAGTCAACCCTCTTAACCTGTTAGAGCAGGACATCTGTAGGATGCCACACATACATGGGGGGAATGGGACAAAATTAGTGACAATGTTTTAATATTGCTGTAACACACTTGAGTAATTCAATAGCACAGTAGCCTTTGCATTGACAGACATGCCCTGGAGGATGTCAAAAACTCATATGGCAGGAAGAGAGGAGAAAAGCTAGGAGTGTAGTAGTGAGGGGAAAGAACCTTTACTGTTGGCAGTATGACTGGTATAGGGACAGAGCTAGCTGATATGATGGCCAGCGGAAGGTGGGTATCTTGTGTGTGCAAGAGACCAGATGGAAGGGGAGTACAGCTAGGTGTACTGGAGGCAGGTCACAATTGTGTTATCAGGCTGTGGATGGGAGGGGAAAGGGGATAGGGGTGACCCTGAAGGAACAGTATGCCAAGGGTGTTTTTGGAGGATGATATGAGCATCTGATAAAGTGATGTTTATGAATATGAAAATTAACGATGAATGTTGTTAGTGCATATGCTACGTAGGTTGCTTATGCAATGGATGAGAAAGAGAAATGTGAAGTCAGTTGGATGACATGATGATGACTGTACCCAAGGGTGAGAGAGTGGTGATTGCAGCAGATTTCAATGACTGTGTTGGTGAAGGGAACAGAGGGGATGAGGAAGGGATGGGTATGTATGGTGTTCAGCAAAGGAATGCAGACAGTGAGATGGTAGTGGATTTTGCAAAAAAGATGGACATGGTTGTGGTGAATACATGCTATAACAAGAGGAAAGAGCATAGGGTGACATACAAGAATGGACGGAGATGCACACAGGTGGAATATAACCAATGTAGGAGGACCAGTTTGAAGGAGATTGGAGACTGTAAAGTGGCAACAGGGGAAAGTGTAGTTAGGCAACAGAGACTGTTGGTCTGTAAGATGATGTTGATGATCAAGAAGAGGAGATGTATGAGGGGAGCACCAAGGATCAAATGGTGGGTACTGGAAAAGGGTGATTGTGAGGTGGAGTTCAGAGAATAGTTAAGACAGGCACTGGGTGCCAGTGGCGATTTACCAAATATCTGGGTAAGTACAGCAGAGCTAGTAAGGGAGATGGCTAGAAAGGTGCTTGGTGTGAGATGTGGATGGAGGAAGGAGCACAAGGACACCTGGTGGTGGACTGAAGAAGTACAGGACAGTATACAGAGAAAGAGGTAGAGGATGAAGGAGTGGGATTGTCGGAGAGATGAGGAAAGTAGACAGGAGTATAAGCAGATGAGGTGCATGGCAAAGAGAGAGGTGGAAAAGGCTAAGGATGAGGATATGAAGACTTGTATGACAGGTTGGACACTAAGGAGGAATGAAAGGACTTGTACCGGTTGTCTAGACAGAAGGACTGAGCTAGGAAAGATGTGCAGCAGATAATGGTGATAAAGGATAATGAGGGAAATGTTTTCACAAGTGAGGAGAGAATATTGAGCAGATGGACAGAGTACTTTGAGAGGTTAATGAATTGAGTGAATGAGAGAGATGGTTGGATGATGTGAGTATGGTGAATCAGGAAATGCAATGGCTTACCAAGGAGGAAGTAAGGATACCTATGAAGAGAATGAATACTGAAAAGCCGTTTGGTCCACATGACATACATGTGGTAGCATGGAGTTGTTTAGGGGAAATGGCAGTGGTGTTTTTCACCAGATTGTTTAATGATATCTTGGAAAGTGAGAGGTTGCATGTGGAGTGAAGAGAAAGTGTTTGTATACCGTTTTAAGAATAAGGTTGATGTGCAGAGCTGTAGTAACTACAGAGGGATAACATTAATCAGTCACAGCATGAAGTCATGGGAAAGAGTAGTGGATGCTAGGTTAAGCAGGGTGGTGATGAGTAGTGGTCAGCAGTATGTTTTCATGCCAGGTAAGAGCACTATAGATGCAATGCTTGCTCTGAGAGTGTTGATGGAGTAGTACAGAGAAGGTCAGGAGTTGCTTTGTGTCTTTCTGAACATAGAGAAAGTATATGACAGGGTGCCTAGAGGGGAGTTGTGGTATTGCATGAGGAAGTTATGAGTGGCAGAGATATATATGTAAGACTGGTACAGGATATGTACAAGGGTGGTGTGAGAGCGGTGATGTCTGCAGGGAGTGACGGATGCATTTAAAGTGGAGGTGGAATGACATCAGGGATCAGCTGTGAGCCCTTTCTTATTTGCAATGATGATGGGCAGGTTGACAGACAAGATCATACAGGAGTCCCCGTTGACTATAAAGTTTGCAGATGACATTGTGATCTGTACTGAGAGTAGGGTATAGATTTAGGAGACCCTGTAGAGGTGGAGATATGCTCTAGAGAGGAGAGGAATGAAGGTCAGCAGGACTACGACAGAATATCTGTGTGTGAATGAGAGGGAGGGTAGTGGAATGTTGAGGATACAGGGAGTAGAGCTGGCAAAGGTGGATGAGTATACATGATTAGGATCAACATTTCAGAGTAATGACGACTTTAGAGGACAGGTGAAGAAGAGAGTACAGGCAAGATGGAGAGGGTGGAGAAGAGAGTCAGTACTGATTTGTGACAGATGTGTACCAGTTAAAGTGAAAGGGAAGGTCTACAACAGGATAATGAGACCAGCTATGTTATATGGGTTGGAGACAGTGTTACTGACAAAAAGACAGGAGTCAGAGTTGGACGTGGCAGAGTTACAGATGTTAGGATTTGTACTGGTTGTGATGAGGGTGGACAGGATTAGCAATGTGTATATGACAAGGTCAGCCCATGTTGGATGGTTTTGGTACAAAGCCAGAGAGGCAAGATTAAATCAGTTTGGACATGTGCTGCAGAGGGGATGCTGAGTATATTGGAAAAAGGATGGTAAGGACGAAGCTGCCAGGAAAGAGGAAAAGAGGAAGACCTCAGATAAGGTTCCTGGATGTGATGAGAGAGGACATGCAGGTGGTTGGTGTGACAGAGCAGGATACAGAGGACAGGCAGAAATGGCAACAGATGGTCCACTGTGGCGACCCCTAATGGGAACAGCCAGAAGAAAAAGGAGATGTTATAATGTCAGTCTTCACAGATTTGCTAATGATTTGCCAGACATAACACAAATGTATGAATAAATGACTACAAATATGAGGCACACATATGGTCAGTGTGCATAACACTGTACAGTTTAATGGTATGAGCTTAGTATATCAGATGCAGTTCAACACACATGTGTGCAACAGTACTTTACTATGCAAATACCATGTATAGGTCTCTCACATTTCTGAGACAACCAAGTATATCATAGTTGTATTCACAAGTTAGATATGGATATGTACGACATCCCAGTAGCTGGCCTAGCATTGTCACAGTCAGTATTGTTCAACACACACTACTGTAGTAGTCATATGTGAGCCATCCTTTACTGGAGTGACTCAGGGGCCTGACCTATGTCACTGCAGACCGACTCAGATGCTATGGCCATAGGTTCTGATGAGCAATATATCAGTACAGCAAGTCTTGTTGAGACATATATGTTACAGTTCCTATTTCCCATTCTTACATACCCCCTACTGCATCCGTGGTGGTGGTGCTGCAGTAGCATTGTCGCCTCCCAGTAAGACGCTGACCGGTTCGACTCTCAGCTAGATTGTCTTCTGTGTGGAGACATGCGTGAATGGGCATACCTTCTTTGAAGGTTGTGTGTCAGGGCTGGCAACTCGGCATGTAAAAATCAACTGCCAATCATTAGCGGACCGGAGTTCCACTGTGGCGACCCCTAACTGAGAAAAACCGAAAGACACAACAACATACCCCCTACTGCAGTCCATTACATGCTTACTTGTTTGACATACCTGTTTGTTTTATTCAAGTGTAGGTGGTTATGTCCTGTTTGTTTTTCTTTTTCTTTTCACTGTTTTTCTCTCTCTCTCTCTTTCTCTCTCTCTCAAGGATGTAGGGTGTACATCTGTTTTGCATAGGCAGCAGCTTGCCTTTTGTAGGTAATGCTCATAAGCAGCTGTTGGCCTGTGCACCATTTGGTGTCCCGCACTTGATAATTGCATGCAAGACAGCTGTGTTGTTATTCATATAGCCAATGGCATGGCAACACACACCTATCATTGAGTACGTCATGTGAGCATTAGCCCTTTTACTTGCCAGTGAGGGGGACTTCATGGAGGTGTGTAAACAACAGCATCACAGAGGTTATTTGGAAATGCCTCTTACAATCAAAACTGGGGAGACAGACCAACAAAATGGGGGAGAATGTTCCAGACATAGGGGCAGAATGTAAGCATTGCTGTCATATATTTGGATTAATGTTAGTCTAACAGAGTTTGTGTGGACATGGAGTTGCTGGGTGATTTTAACTCTGACAGTACTTCCCTGGACTACATGAAAAGAGACATGGAAGAGCTCTTGGATCATGTGATCCAGGCAGGTATGACCCTAGCCCTGAGTACCATCCTGCCTTCGCGCAGAATGATACCACCATATAAGGACAAAATGATTGACTTCAACAATTGGCTAAGGTTCTGGTGTCATTCAAAGGGGATCCAGTATTTATCTGCCTGGGAAGACATGATCGACAAACCACTATGCTTTGCCAGAGATGGTCTGCACCTGTCACCCCTGGGATTCAGGTTACTGGCTAAAGCTCTTGCCACCCCTATAGTGCCTTTTTTAGGCAAGGTTCAAAGGGTAAAACCACCACCATAACAGATACAAGCATGCAAAATCTGAAGGTAATGCTACTCAATGCTAGAAGTCTAAACCTCAAAATGCACTCTCTCGAGGCACTGCTAAAAATGGAGAACATCGATATCTGTGCAGTAACTGAGACCTGGTTCAAGGGTCCAGAGAGCACCCCTGCAATACCAGGCAACAATTCTTACCACACATTTCGGCCATAAAACCAAGACCGAAACACTAAAGGTGGAGGAGTGTCCATATTCACCAAGGATATTCACACCTCCAGGCTAGTTGCCCAACACAATGCATCTGAAATTCTCCAGGTGCAATTAACACTAGGTAAGACTGCAATCCAAACTGTAGCTTGCTACAGATCCCCCACCATACCCCAAGCTTCTCACTACACCTTTCTAAACATACTGGAAAATATTAAGATACAACCAAACACTCTAATACTGGGTGATTTCAACTACCCTGCCATTAATTGGGAAAACTACTCAGGTACCAACTCCTTTTCCCAACAGTTCTTGGAATTCATAAATTCCAACGCCCTGGATCAACTAATCCATTGTCCCACCAGGGGAGCCAATATCCTAGACCTGGTCATTACCAACATAGGAGATAGATGCTCCACACCAGTGGTCATCCCTCTCATTGGTCAGGTCTGACCATAAGCAAATCACCTTTGACATCCACATCCCACCCCCACCCACCAGTAAGGAAACCTCCTTTAAAACTTCTCCAAAGCCAACTTCATGCTACTGAAGTCAGAAGTGACAAACTTCACAACACCCATGCAGACGGGATCTGGAAGTTCGACTGCAGAATCCTACACTAAGGCACTATACGAGCACATCCACTCATGCATGAATTGTGCCATCCCAAATAGAACCAAGATGTTCTTCTCCAAAAAAAGGAAGCCAATCTGGTGGTCCCCTGCTATAAACAAACTATACAACAGAAGGAAGAAACTGTTGCAGAAAAGAGGAAAATCCCAGGATGCAAAAAACTCCCTCACCAGCCTCAATAAGGAGCTGAGGAGCTGAGATCCTTCATAAAATCCTCAAAAGCTAGTTACGAAAATAAAATTGCCAAAGATTCCAAAGACATCAACAAGGCATTCTATAGTTATGTCAAGAATCTAAATGGCAATGCTCAGATCTGCTCTGAGCTACAACAGAATGGCATTAAATATACTGATTCCAAGGATATTGCCAATATCCTGGCAGATCGATTTAGTGCCAACTTCACCACCCTCACACCCCCTAAAGGGCCCATCTCAATACCAAAAGATTGCCAAATTCCGATAATCACGGCCACACAGGTAGAAACTGTACTATCCAAAGCTAAGAATACAGCATCCATGGGACCAGATGACATCCCAGGCTGTGTACTACATGAACTACAAAATGAACTGGCACCTCAGCTAAGTGTCATGTTTAATCATAGCCTCACCTCAGGCTTTGTGCCCACTGAGTGGCGCACAGCTGCAGTTATCCCACTCCACAAGGGAGGATCCGCCTTGGATACCGGGAACTGCCATCCCATCAGTCTGATAAGCCTGATCTGCAAGGGCAGGGAACGCATTATCATGGAACTTATAAACAAAGACATTGGCAACCTTCAAACACTGGACCCCACCCAGTTTGGGTTTGTGAAGGGCCGATCTTGTCTCCTGAATCTGATTGACTTCTTCGAATCAGTCTCCACAGCTGTGGACGAGAGTAAGGTGGTCCACACAGCCTATCTGGACCTCGCCAAGGCCTTCGACACCATCCCCCACTCTGGAATCATAGATAAGCTTACTAAGCTGGGCATAAATCCCTACATCATTCGATGGGTTGCCAACTGGCTTACTGACAGAACCCAGACTGTAAAAGTAGCTGACTCCAAATCCAGCTCCAGACAAGTGACAAGTGGAGTACCTCAGGGTTCAGTCCTGGGACCACTCTTGTTTGGCATCTACTTCTCTGAAGTACAGGCCAACATTGAGGGACTCTGGCTAACAAAGTTTGCAGATGACTGCAAACTGGGAGCCATTATTGAATCCCCAAATGATGTGGATATTCTACAAAAAGGCCTTACAGAAACAGATGCCTGGTGCCAGAGCCATGGGCTCAAGCTTAATGCCAAGAAATGTATAGTTATCCCCTTTGGAAAAAAACATTACCCATGAATTACCACATAGGTGGCAGGATGCTAAACATCGAAAGTGTGATGAGAGACTTAGGGACACACAGGTGGACAGTGGTCTCACTTTCGATAACCACATTGCCACAACAGTCAGGAAATCCTTCTATGTGGCACACCTCATCACTAAGGGCTTTTCATCCAGAAAAAAGGAGGTCATTGTCCCACTATACTCATCTCTCATTAGACCCATTATAGAGTATAATGCCCAGTTTGGTATGTACCTCACAAGACATCTGCAACAGCTGGAAAGGCCACAGAAATACCTCACTAAAAGAATCACAGGCCTAAAGCAGATGTCATATGCTGACTGTCTAAAAAACTCCAGCTATACTCTGTGGCATATGGTCTACTAAGTGGCGATCTCTGCTTAACATACAAGGCCATGCCAAACCCTGAGATGTTGGACATGCTCCACTTAAAGAAATCCCAATCCCTCAGAGCCACATGCTCCAGGGATCTAAACCTTGCCATCACAATGAACAAAACATGCTGGAGGGATAGGTTCCTGACCCAGAGACTCCCCATACTCTGGAATAGACTGCCCATACATGTCAAGCAGAGTGCCTCATTGGCCCTATTCAAAAAGAACCTTGATGATTGGATGGGAGATAGGAAATTCACCCCGGGGATCATGTCAGTCACCCTGCTAGACAGGGGCCCAGAGAAGTAAATATTGTGGGAAGAAATATCCAGGGAGTTGTTATGGCTAGGCTTGTATAGGCCCTAGGGCCGATAGCCTAGTACCAACCTATGAACCTATGAACCAGTGTTATGTGTTTGACATAACTCTCACCTGTAGGGATATCCACAGAATGGCCAGAATTTGGACTCCTATGTTTGGTGTGTTCCTCAGAC